>NW_026948141.1:0-255060 GCF_963921235.1 Mobula hypostoma
TGTGTGTCTGCCTGTCTTTGCATGTGTGTCTGCATGTCCGTGTGTGTGTGCGAGTCTGTGTCTGTGTGTGTCTGCCTGTCTGTGCATGTGTGTCTGCATGTCCGTGTGTGTGTGCGAGTCTGTATGTGTGTGTGTCTGCGTGTCCGTATGTCCGCGCGAGTCTGTGCGCGTGTGTCTGCATGTCCGTGTGTGTGTGCGAGTCTGTGTGTGTGTGTGTCTGCGTGTCCGTGTGTGTGTGCGAGTCTGTGCGTGTGTGTCTGCATGTCCGTGTGTGTGTGCGAGTCTGTGCGTATGTGTCTGCGTGTCCGTGTGTCCGTGCGAGTCTGTGCGTGTGTGTCTGCGTGTCCGTGTGTGTGTGCGAGTCTGTGTGCGTGTGTGTCTGCGTGTCCGTGTGTCCGTGCGAGTCTGTGCGTGTGTGTCTGCATGTCCGTGCGAGTCTGTGCGTGTGTGTCTGCATGTCCGTGTGTGTGTGCGAGTCTGTGCGTGTGTGTCTGCATGTCCGTGTGTCCGTGCGAGTCTGTGCGTGTGTGTGTCTGCCTGTCTGTGCGTGTGTGTCTGCATGTCCGTGTGTGTGTGCGAGTCTGTGCGTGTGTGTCTGCCTGTCTGTGCATGTGTGTCTGCATGTCCGTGTGTGTGTGCGAGTCTGTGCGTGTGTGTCTGCCTGTCTGTGCATGTGTGTCTGCATGTCCGTGTGTGTGTGCGAGTCTGTGTCTGTGTGTGTCTGCTTGTCTGTGCATGTGTGTCTGCATGTCCGTGTGTGTGTGCGAGTCTGTATGCGTGTGTGTCTGCGTGTCCGTGTGTGTGTGCGAGTCTGTGCGTGTGTGTCTGCGTGTCCGTGTGTGTGTGCGAGTCTGTGCGTGTGTATCTGCGTGTCCGTGTGTGTGTGCGAGTCTGTGCGTGTGTGTCTGCATGTCCGTGTGTGTGTGCGAGTCTGTGCGTGTGTGTCTGCATGTCCGTGTGTCCGTGCGAGTCTGTGCGTGTGTGTGTCTGCCTGTCTGTGCATGTGTGTCTGCATGTCCGTGTGTGTGTGCGAGTCTGTGCGTGTGTGTCTGCCTGTCTTTGCATGTGTGTCTGCATGTCCGTGTGTGTGTGCGAGTCTGTGTCTGTGTGTGTCTGCTGTCTGTGCATGTGTGTCTGCATGTCCGTGTGTGTGTGCGAGTCTGTGTGTGTGTGTGTCTGCGTGTCCGTGTGTGTGTGCGAGTCTGTGCGTGTGTGTCTGCATGTCCGTGTGTGTGTGCGAGCCTGTGCGTGTGTGTCTGCATGTCCGTGTGTCCGTGCGAGTCTGTGCGTGTGTGTGTCTGCCTGTCTGTGCATGTGTGTCTGCATGTCCGTGTGTGTGTGCGAGTCTGTGCGTGTGTGTCTGCCTGTCTTTGCATGTGTGTCTGCATGTCCGTGTGTGTGTGCGAGTCTGTGTCTGTGTGTGTCTGCTGTCTGTGCATGTGTGTCTGCATGTCCGTGTGTGTGTGCGAGTCTGTGTGTGTGTGTGTCTGCGTGTCCGTGTGTGTGTGCGAGTCTGTGCGTGTGTGTCTGCATGTCCGTGTGTCCGCGCGAGTCTGTGCGCGTGTGTCTGCATGTCCGTGTGTGTGTGCGAGTCTGTGTGTGTGTGTCTCTGCGTGTCTGTGCGTGTGTGCGAGTCTGTGCGTGTGTGTGTCTGCGTGTCCGTGTGTGTGTGCGAGACTGTGCATGTGTGTCTGCGTGTCCGTGTGTCCGTGCGAGTCTGTGCGTGTGTGTCTGCGTGTCCGTGTGTGTGTGCGAGTCTGTGCGTGTGTTTCTGCATGTCCTTGTGTGTGTGCGAGTCTGTGCGTGTGTGTCTGTGTGTCCGTGTGTGTGTGCGAGTCTGTGCGTGTGTGTCTGCGTGTCCGTGTGTCCATGCGAGTCTGTGTGTGTGTGCCTGCGTGTCCGTGCATGCGTGCGAGTCTGTGCGTGTATGTCTGCGTGTCCGTGTGTGCTTGCGAGTCTGTGTGTGTGTGTCTGCGTGTCCGTATGTGTGTGCGAGTCTGTGCATGTGTGTCTGCGTGTCCGTGTGTCCGTGCGAGTCTGTGCGTGTGTGTCTGCATGTCCGTGTGTGTGTGCGAGTCTGTGCGTGTGTGTCTGCGTATCCGTGTGTCCGTGCGTGTCTGTGCGTGTGTGTCTGCGTGTCCATGTGTGTGTGCGAGTCTGTGCGTGTGTGTCTGCATGTCCGTGTGTGTGTGCAAGTCTGTGCGTGTGTGTCTGCGTGTCCGTGTGTCCGTGCGAGTCTGTGCGTGTGTGTCTGCGCCTCCGTGTGTGTGTGCGAGTCTGTGCGTGTGTGTCTGCGTGTCCGTGTGTGTGTGCAAGTCTGTGCGTGTGTGTCTGCGCGTCCGTGTGTGTGTGAGAGTCTGTGCGTGTGTGTCTGCACATCCGTGTGTGTGTGCGAGTCTGTGCGTGTGTGTCTGCGTGTCCGTGTGTGTGTGCGAGTCTGTGTCTGTGTGTGTCTGCCTGTCTGTGCATGTGTGTCTGCATGTCCGTGTGTGTGTGCGAGTCTGTATGTGTGTGTGTCTGCGTGTCCGTGTGTCCGCGCGAGTCTGTGCGCGTGTGTCTGCATGTCC
The DNA here is from genome assembly GCF_963921235.1 of Mobula hypostoma. Classification (NCBI taxonomy): domain Eukaryota; kingdom Metazoa; phylum Chordata; class Chondrichthyes; order Myliobatiformes; family Myliobatidae; genus Mobula; species Mobula hypostoma. The sequence goes on from NW_026948141.1 coordinate 2,568, forward strand.
GTGTGTGTGTGCGAGTCTGTGTGTGTGTGTGTCTGCGTGTCCGTGTGTGTGTGCGAGTCTGTGCGTGTGTGTCTGCGTGTCCGTGTGTGTGTGCGAGTCTGTGCGTGTGTGTCTGCGTGTCCGTTTGTGTGTGCAAGTCTGTGCGTGTGTGTCTGCGCGTCCGTGTGCGTGTGAGAGTCTGTGCGTGTGTGTCTGCACATCCGTGTGTGTGTGCGAGTCTGTGCGTGTGTGTCTGCGTGTCCGTGTGTGTGTGCGAGTCTGTGTGCGTGTGTGTCTGCGTGTCCGTGTGTCCGTGCGAGTCTGTGCGTGTGTGTCTGTGTGTCCGTGTCTCCGTGCGAGTCTGTGCTTGTGTGTCTGCGTGTCCGTGTGTGTGTGCGTTTCTGTGTGCGTGTGTGTCTGCGTGTCCATGTGTGTGTGGGAGTCTGTGCGTGTGCGTCTGCGTGTCCGTGTGTCCGTGCGAGTCTGTGCGTGTGTGTCTGTGTGTCCGTGTGTGTGTGCGAGTCTGTGCGTGTGTGTGTCTGCGTGTCCGTGTGTGTGTGAGAGTCTGTGCGTGTATGTCTGCATGTCCGTGTGTGTGTGCGAGTCTGTGCATGTGTGTCTGCATGTCAGTGTGTGTGTGCGAGTCTGTGTGTGTGTGTCTGCGTGTCCGTGTGTGTGTGCGAGTCTGTGCGTGTGTGTCTGCATGTCCGTGTGTCCGCGCGAGTCTGTGCGCGTGTGTCTGCGTGTCCGTGTGTCTGTGCGTGTCTGTACGTGTGTGTCTGCGTGTCCGTGTGTCTGCGCTAGTCTGTGCGCGTGTGTCTGCATGTCCGTGTGTGTGTGCGAGTCTGTGTGTGTGTGTGTCTGCGTGTCTGTGCGTGTGTGCGAGTCTGTGCGTGTGTGTGTCTGCGTGTCCGTGTGTCCGTGCATGTCTGTGCGTGTGTGTCTGCGTGTCCCTGTGTGTGTGCGAGTCTGTGCGTGTGTGTCTGCATGTCCGTGTGTCCGTGCGAGTCTGTGCGTGTGTGTGTCTGCCTGTCTGTGAATGTGTGTCTGCATGTCCGTGTGTGTGTGCGAGTCTGTGCGTGTGTGTCTGCCTGTCTTTGCATGTGTGTCTGCATGTCCGTGTGTGTGTGCGAGTCTGTGTCTGTGTGTGTCTGCCTGTCTGTGCATGTGTGTCTGCATGTCCGTGTGTGTGTGCGAGTCTGTATGTGTGTGTGTCTGCGTGTCCGTGTGTCCGCGCGAGTCTGTGCGCGTGTGTCTGCATGTCCGTGTGTGTGTGCGAGTCTGTGTGTGTGTGTCTGCGTGTCCGTGTGTGTGTGCGAGTCTGTGCGTGTGTGTCTGCATGTCCGTGTGTCCGCGCGAGTCTGTGCGCGTGTGTCTGCATGTCCGTGTGTGTGTGCGAGTCTGTGTGTGTGTCTCTGCGTGTCTGTGCGTGTGTGCGAGTCTGTGCGTGTGTGTCTGTGTGTCCGTGTGTGTGTGCGAGTCTGTGCGTGTGTGTCTGCCTGTCTTTGCATGTGTGTCTGCATGTCCGTGTGTGTGTGCGAGTCTGTGTCTGTGTGTGTCTGCCTGTCTGTGCATGTGTGTCTGCATGTCCGTGTGTGTGTGCGAGTCTGTGCGTGTGTGTCTGCGTATCCGTGTGTCCGTGCGAGTCTGTGCGTGTGTGTCTGCGTGTCCGTGTGTGTGTGCGAGTCTGTGCGTGTGTGTCTGCGTATCCGTGTGTCCGTGCGTGTCTGTGCGTGTGTGTCTGCGTGTCCATGTGTGTGTGCGAGTCTGTGCGTGTGTGTCTGCATGTCCGTGTGTGTGTGCAAGTCTGTGCGTGTGTGTCTGCGTGTCCGTGTGTCCGTGCGAGTCTGTGCGTGTGTGTCTGCGCCTCCGTGTGTGTGTGCGAGTCTGTGCGTGTGTGTCTGCGTGTCCGTTTGTGTGTGCAAGTCTGTGCGTGTGTGTCTGCGCGTCCGTGTGCGTGTGAGAGTCTGTGCGTGTGTGTCTGCACATCCGTGTGTGTGTGCGAGTCTGTGCGTGTGTGTCTGCGTGTCCGTGTGTGTGTGCGAGTCTGTGTGCGTGTGTGTCTGCGTGTCCGTGTGTCCGTGCGAGTCTGTGCGTGTGTGTCTGTGTGTCCGTGTCTCCGTGCGAGTCTGTGCTTGTGTGTCTGCGTGTCCGTGTGTGTGTGCGTTTCTGTGTGCGTGTGTGTCTGCGTGTCCTTGTGTGTGTGGGAGTCTGTGCGTGTGCGTCTGCGTGTCCGTGTGTCCGTGCGAGTCTGTGCGTGTGTGTCTGTGTGTCCGTGTGTGTGTGCGAGTCTGTGCGTGTGTGTGTCTGCGTGTCCGTGTGTGTGTGAGAGTCTGTGCGTGTATGTCTGCATGTCCGTGTGTGTGTGCGAGTCTGTGCATGTGTGTCTGCATGTCAGTGTGTGTGTGCGAGTCTGTGTGTGTGTGTCTGCGTGTCCGTGTGTGTGTGCGAGTCTGTGCGTGTGTGTCTGCATGTCCGTGTGTCCGCGCGAGTCTGTGCGCGTGTGTCTGCGTGTCCGTGTGTCTGTGCGAGTCTGTACGTGTGTGTCTGCGTGTCCGTGTGTCTGCGCTAGTCTGTGCGCGTGTGTCTGCATGTCCGTGTGTGTGTGCGAGTCTGTGTGTGTGTGTGTCTGCGTGTCTGTGCGTGTGTGCGAGTCTGTGCGTGTGTGTGTCTGCGTGTCCGTGTGTCCGTGCATGTCTGTGCGTGTGTGTCTGCGTGTCCCTGTGTGTGTGCGAGTCTGTGCGTGTGTGTCTGCATGTCCGTGTGTCCGTGCGAGTCTGTGCGTGTGTGTGTCTGCCTGTCTGTGAATGTGTGTCTGCATGTCCGTGTGTGTGTGCGAGTCTGTGCGTGTGTGTCTGCCTGTCTTTGCATGTGTGTCTGCATGTCCGTGTGTGTGTGCGAGTCTGTGTCTGTGTGTGTCTGCCTGTCTGTGCATGTGTGTCTGCATGTCCGTGTGTGTGTGCGAGTCTGTATGTGTGTGTGTCTGCGTGTCCGTGTGTCCGCGCGAGTCTGTGCGCGTGTGTCTGCATGTCCGTGTGTGTGTGCGAGTCTGTGTGTGTGTGTCTGCGTGTCCGTGTGTGTGTGCGAGTCTGTGCGTGTGTGTCTGCATGTCCGTGTGTCCGCGCGAGTCTGTGCGCGTGTGTCTGCATGTCCGTGTGTGTGTGCGAGTCTGTGTGTGTGTCTCTGCGTGTCTGTGCGTGTGTGCGAGTCTGTGCGTGTGTGTGTCTGCATGTCCGTGTGTGTGTGCGAGACTGTGCGTGTGTTTCTGCATGTCCGTGTGTGTGTGCGAGTCTGTGCGTGTGTGTCTGTGTGTCCGTGTGTGTGTGCGAGTCTGTGCGTGTGTGTCTGCGTGTCCGTGTGTCCATGCGAGTCTGTGTGTGTGTGCCTGCGTGTCCGTGCATGCGTGCGAGTCTGTGCGTGTATGTCTGCGTGTCCGTGTGTGCTTGCGAGTCTGTGTGTGTGTGTCTGCGTGTCCGTATGTGTGTGCGAGTCTGTGCATGTGTGTCTGCGTGTCCGTGTGTCCGTGCGAGTCTGTGCGTGTGTGTCTGCATGTCCGTGTGTGTGTGCGAGTCTGTGCGTGTGTGTCTGCGTATCCGTGTGTCCGTGCGTGTCTGTGCGTGTGTGTCTGCGTGTCCATGTGTGTGTGCGAGTCTGTGCGTGTGTGTCTGCATGTCCGTGTGTGTGTGCGAGTCTGTGCGTGTGTGTCTGCGTGTCCGTGTGTCCGTGAGAGTCTGTGCGTGTGTGTCTGCGCCTCCGTGTGTGTGTGCGAGTCTGTGCGTGTGTGTCTGCGTGTCTGTGTGTGTGTGCAAGTCTGTGCGTGTGTGTCTGCGCGTCCGTGTGTGTGTGAGAGTCTGTGCGTGTGTGTCTGCACGTCCGTGTGTGTGTGCGAGTCTGTGCGTGTGTGTCTGCGTGTCCGTGTGTGTGTGCGAGTCTGTGCTTGTGTGTCTGCGTGTCCGTGTGTGTGTGCGAGTCTGTGTGCGTGTGTGTCTGCGTGTCCGTGTGTCCGTGCGAGTCTGTGCGTGTGTGTCTGTGTGTCCGTGTCTCCGTGCGAGTCTGTGCTTGTGTGTCTGCGTGTCCGTGTGTGTGTGCGTTTCTGTGTGCGTGTGTGTCTGCGTGTCCATGTGTGTGTGGGAGTCTGTGCGTGTGCGTCTGCGTGTCCGTGTGTCCGTGCGAGTCTGTGCGTGTGTGTCTGTGTGTCCGTGTCTCCGTGCGAGTCTGTGCTTGTGTGTCTGCGTGTCCGTGTGTCCGTGCGAGTCTGTGCGTGTGTGTCTGTGTGTCTGTGTGTGTGTGCGAGTCTGTGCGTGTATGTCTGCATGTCCGTGTGTGTGTGCAAGTCTGTGCATGTGTGTCTGCATGTCCGTATGTGTGTGCGAGTCTGTGTGTGTGTGTGTCTGCGTGTCCGTGTGTGTGTGCGAGTCTGTGCGTGTGTGTCTGCATGTCCGTGTGAGTCTGTGCGCGTGTGTCTGCATGTCCGTGTGTCTGTGCGACTCTGTACGTGTGTGTCTGCATGTCCGTGTGTCTGCGCTAGTCTGTGCGCGTGTGTCTGCATGTCCGTGTGTGTGTGCGAGTCTGTGTGTGTGTGTGTCTGCGTGTCTGTGCGTGTGTGCGAGTCTGTGCGTGTGTGTGTCTGCGTGTCCGTGTGTGTGTGCGAGACTGTGCGTGTGTGTCTGCGTGTCCGTGTGTCCGTGCGAGTCTGTGCGTGTGTGTCTGCGTGTCCGTGTGTGTGTGCGAGTCTGTGCGTGTGTTTCTGCATGTCCGTGTGTGTGTGCGAGTCTGTGCGTGTGTGTCTGTGTGTCCGTGTGTGTGTGCGAATCTGTGCGTGTGTGTCTGCGTGTCCGTGTGTCCATGCGAGTCTGTGTGTGTGTGCCTGTGTGTCCGTGCATGCGTGCGAGTCTGTGCGTGTATGTCTGCGTGTCCGTGTGTGCGTGCGAGTCTGTGTGTGTGTGTCTGCGTGTCCGTATGTGTGTGCGAGTCTGTGCATGTGTGGCTGCGTGTCCGTGTGTGTGTGCGAGTCTGTGCGTGTGTGTCTGCATGTCCGTGTGTCTGCGCGAGTCTGTGCGCGTGTGTCTGCGTGTCCGTGTGTCTGTGCGAGTCTGTACGTGTGTGTCTGCGTGTCCGTGTGTCCGCGCTAGTCTGTGCGCGTGTGTGTGCGTGTCCGTGTGTGTGTGCGAGTCTGTGTGTGTGTGTCTGCATGTCCGTGTGTGTGTGCGAGTCTGTGCGTGTGTGTCTGCGTGTCCGTGTGTGTGTGCGAGTCTGTGCGTGTGTGTCTGCATGTCCGTGTGTGTGTGCGAGTCTGTGTGTGTGTGTGTCTGCATCTCCGTGTGTGTGTGCGAGTCTGTGCGTGTGTGTGTCTGCATGTCCGTGTGTGTGTGCGAGTCTGTGCGTGTGTGTCTGCATGTCCATGTGTGTGTGCGAGTCTGTGCGTGTGTGTGTTTGCGTGTCCGTGTGTGTGTGCGAGTCTGTGTCTGTGTGTCTGCGTGTCTGTGTGTCCGTGCGAGTCTGTGCGTGTGTGTCTGCATGTCCGTGTGTCCGCGCGAGTCTGTGCGCGTGTGTCTGCATGTCCGTGTCTGTGTGCGAGTCTGTGCGTGTGTGTCTGCATGTCCGTGTGTGTGTGCGAGTCTGTGCGTGTGTGTCTGCATGTCCGTGTGTCCGTGCGAGTTTGTGCGTGTGTGTGTCTGCCAGTCTGTGTGTGTGTGTCTGCATGTCCGTGTGTGTGTGCGAGTCTGTGCGTGTGTGTGTCTGCGTGTCTGTGCGTGTGTGCGAGTCTGTGCGTGTGTGTGTCTGCGTGTCCGTGTGTGTGTGCGAGTCTGTGCGTGTGTGTCTGCGTGTCCGTGTGTGTGTTCGAGTCTGTGCGTGTGTATCTGCGTGTCCATGTGTGTGTGCGAGTCTGTGCGTGTGTGTCTGCCTGTCCGTGTGTGTGTGCGAGTCTGTGCATGTGTATCTGCATGTCCGTGTGTGTGTGCGAGTCTGTGCGTGTGTGTCTGCATGTCCGTGTGTCCGTGCGAGTCTGTGCGTGTGTGTCTGCGTGTCTGTGCGTGTGTGTCTGTGTGTCCGTGTGTGTTTGAGGGTCTGTGCGTGTGTGTCTGCGTGTCCGTGTGTGTGTGCGAGTCTGTGCGTGTGTGTCTGCGTGTCCGTGTGTCCGTGCGAGTCTGTGCGTGTGTGTCTGCGTGTCCGTGTGTGTGTGCGAGTCTGTGCGTGTGTGTCTGCGTGTCCGTGTGTCCGTGCGAGTCTGTGCGTGTGTGTCTGCGTGTCCGTGTGTGTGTGAGGGTCTGTGCGTGTGTGTCTGCGTGTCCGTGTGTGTGTGCGAGTCTGTGCGTGTGTGTCTGCGTGTCCGTGTGTCCGTGCGAGTTTGTGCGTGTGTGTCTGCGTGTCTGTGTGTCCGTCCGAGTCTGTGCGTGTGTGTCTGCGTGTCCGTGTGTGTGTGCGAGTCTGTGTGCGGGTGTGTCTGCGTGTCCGTGTGTCCGTGCGAGTCTGTGCGTGTGTGTCTGCATGTCCGTGTGTGTGTGCGAGTCTGTGCGTGTGTGTCTGCGTGTCCGTGTGTCCGTGTGAGTCTGTGCGTGTGTCTGCGTGTCCATGTGTGTGTGCGAGTCTGTGTGTGTGTGTCTGCGTGTCCGTATGTGTGTGCGAGTCTGTGCATGTGTGTCTGCGTGTCCGTGTGTCCGTGCGAGTCTGTGCGTGTGTGTCTGCATGTCCGTGTGTGTGTGCGAGTCTGTGCGTGTGTGTCTGCGTGTCCGTCTGTCCGTGTGAGTCTGTGCGTGTGTGTCTGTGTGTCCATGTGTGTGTGCGAGTCTGTGCGTGTGTGTCTGCATGTCCGTGTGTGTGTGCGAGTCTGTGCGTGTGTGTCTGCGTGTCCGTGTGTCCGTGCGAGTCTGTGCGTGTGTGTCTGCGTCTCCGTGTGTGTGTGCGAGTCTGTGCGTGTGTGTCTGCGTGTCCGTGTGTGTGTGCGAGTCTGTGCGTGTGTGTCTGCGCGTCCGTGTGTGTGTGAGAGTCTGTGCGTGTGTGTCTGCACGTCCGTGTGTCTGTGCGAGTCTGTGCGTGTGTGTCTGCGTGTCCGTGTGTGTGTGCGAGTCTGTGCTTGTGTGTCTGCGTGTCTGTGTGTGTGTGCGAGTCTGTGTGCGTGTGTGTCTGCGTGTCCGTGTGTCTGTGCGAGTCTGTGCGTGTGTGTCTGTGTGTCCGTGTCTCCGTGCGAGTCTGTGCTTGTGTGTCTGCGTGTCCGTGTGTGTGTGCGTTTCTGTGTGCGTGTGTGTCTGCATGTCCATGTGTGTGTGGGAGTCTGTGCGTGTGTGTCTGCGTGTCCGTGTGTCCGTGCGAGTCTGTGCGCGTGTGTCTGCGTGTCCGTGTGTGTGTGCGAGTCTGTGCGTGTGTGTCTGCATGTCCGTGTGTGTGTGCGAGTCTGTGCGTGTGTGCGTGTCCGTGTGTGTGTGCGAGTCTGTGCGTGTGTGTCTGCATGTCCGTGTGTGTGTGCGAGTCTGTGTGTGTGTGTGTCTGCATCTCCGTGTGTGTGTGCGAGTCTGTGCGTGTGTGTGTCTGCGTGTCCGTGTGTGTGTGCGAGTCTGTGCGTGTGTGTCTGCATGTCCATGTGTGTGTGCGAGTCTGTGCGTGTGTGTGTTTGCGTGTCCGTGTGTGTGTGCGAGTCTGTGTGTGTGTGTGTCTGCGTGTCCGTGTGTCCGTGCGAGTCTGTGCGTGTGTGTCTGCATGTCCGTGTGTCCGCGCGAGTCTGTGCGCGTGTGTCTGCATGTCCGTTTCTGTGTGCGAGTCTGTGCGTGTGTGTCTGCATGTCCGTGTGTGTGTGCGAGTCTGTGCGTGTGTGTCTGCATGTCCGTGTGTCCGTGCGAGTTTGTGCGTGTGTGTGTCTGCCTGTCTGTGCGTGTGTGTCTGCATGTCCGTGTGTGTGTGCGAGTCTGTGCGTGTGTGTGTCTGCGTGTCTGTGCGTGTGTGCGAGTCTGTGCGTGTGTGTGTCTGCGTGTCCGTGTGTGTGTGCGAGTCTGTGCGTGTGTGTCTGCGTGTCCGTGTGTGTGTGCGAGTCTGTGCGTGTGTATCTGCGTGTCCATGTGTGTGTGCGAGTCTGTGCGTGTGTGTCTGCCTGTCCGTGTGTGTGTGCGAGTCTGTGCATGTGTATCTGCATGTCCGTGTGTGTGTGCGAGTCTGTGCGTGTGTGTCTGCATGTCCGTGTGTCCGTGCGAGTCTGTGCGTGTGTGTCTGCGTGTCTGTGCGTGTGTGTCTGTGTGTCCGTGTGTGTTTGAGGGTCTGTGCGTGTGTGTCTGCGTGTCCGTGTGTGTGTGCGAGTCTGTGCGTGTGTGTCTGCGTGTCCGTGTGTCCGTGCGAGTCTGTGCGTGTGTGTCTGCGTGTCCGTGTGTGTGTGCGAGTCTGTGCGTGTGTGTCTGCGTGTCCGTGTGTCCATGCGAGTCTGTGCGTGTGTGTCTGCGTGTCCGTGTGTGTGTGAGGGTCTGTGCGTGTGTGTCTGCGTGTCCGTGTGTGTGTGCGAGTCTGTGCGTGTGTGTCTGCGTGTCCGTGTGTCCGTGCGAGTTTGTGCGTGTGTGTCTGCGTGTCCGTGTGTGTGTGCGAGTCTGTGCGTGTGTGTCTGCGTGTCCGTGTGTCCGTGCGAGTTTGTGCGTGTGTGTCTGCGTGTCTGTGTGTCCGTCTGAGTCTGTGCGTGTGTGTCTGCATGTCCGTGTGTGTGTGCGAGTCTGTGTGCGGGTGTGTCTGCGTGTCCGTGTGTCCGTGCGAGTCTGTGCGTGTGTGTCTGCATGTCCGTGTGTCCGTGCGAGTCTGTGCGTGTGTGTCTGCGTGTCCGTGTGTGTGTGCGAGTCTGTGTGTGTGTGTGTCTGCCTGTCTGTGCATGTGTGTCTGCGTGTCCGTGTGTGTGTGCAAGTTTGTGGGTGTGTGTCTGCGTGTCCGTGTGTGTGTGCTAGTCTGTGTGCGTGTGTGTCTGCGTGTCCGTGTGTCCGTGCGAGTCTGTGCGTGTGTGTCTGCATGTCCGTGTGTCCGTGCGAATCTGTGCGTGTGTGTCTGCATGTCCGTGTGTCCGTGCGAGTTTGTGCGTGTGTGTGTCTGCCTGTCTGTGCGTGTGTGTCTGCATGTCCGTGTGTGTGTGCGAGTCTGTGCGTGTGTGTCTGCGTGTCTGTGCGTGTGTGCGAGTCTGTGCGTGTGTGTGTCTGCGTGTCCGTGTGTGTGTGCGAGTCTGTGCGTGTGTGTCTGCGTGTCCGTGTGTGTGTGCGAGTCTGTGCGTGTGTATCTGCGTGTCCGTGTGTGTGTGCGAGTCTGTGCATGTGTGTCTGCATGTCCGTGTGTGTGTGCGAGTCTGTGCGTGTGTATCTGCATGTCCGTGTGTGTGTGCGAGTCTGTGCGTGTGTGTCTGCATGTCCGTGTGTCCGTGCGAGTCTGTGCGTGTGTGTCTGCGTGTCTGTGCGTGTGTGTCTGTGTGTCCGTGTGTGTGTGAGGGTCTGTGCGTGTGCGTCTGCGTGTCCGTGTGTGTGTGCGAGTCTGTGCGTGTGTGTCTGCGTGTCCGTGTGTGTGTGCGAGTCTGTGTGTGTGTGTCTGCGTGTCCGTGTGTCCGTCCGAGTCTGTGCGTGTGTGTCTGCATGTCCGTGTGTGTGTGCGAGTCTGTGTGCGGGTGTGTCTGCGTGTCCGTGTGTCCGTGCGAGTCTGTGCGTGTGTGTCTGCATGTCAGTGTGTCCGTGCGAGTCTGTGCGTGTGTGTCTGCGTGTCCGTGTGTGTGTGCGAGTCTGTGTGTGTGTGTGTCTGCCTGTCTGTGCATGTGTGTCTGCGTGTCCGTGTGTGTGTGCGAGTCTGTGCGTGTGTGTCTGCGTGTCCGTGTGTCCGTGCGAGTCTGTGCGTGTGTGTCTGCGTGTCCGTGTGTGTGTACGAGTCTGTGCGTGTGTGTCTGCGTGTCCGTGTGTGTGTGCGAGTCTGTGCGTGTGTGTCTGCGTGTCCGTGTGTCCGTGCGAGTCTGTGCGTGTGTGTCTGCCTGTCCGTGTGTGTGTGCTAGTCTGTGTGCGTGTGTGTCTGCGTGTCCGTGTGTGTGTGCTAGTCTGTGTGCGTGTGTGTCTGCGTGTCCGTGTGTCCGTGCGAGTCTGTGCGTGTGTGTCTGCATGTCCGTGTGTCCGTGCGAATCTGTGCGTGTGTGTCTGCATGTCCGTGTGTCCGTGCGAGTTTGTGTGTGTGTGTGTCTGCCTGTCTGTGCGTGTGTGTCTGGATGTCCGTGTGTGTGTGTCTGCGTGTCTGTGCGTGTGTGCGAGTCTGTGCGTGTGTGTGTCTGCGTGTCCGTGTGTGTGTGCGAATCTGTGCGTGTGTGTCTGCGTGTCCGTGTGTGTGTGCGAGTCTGTGCGTGTGTGTCTGCGTGTCCGTGTGTGTGTGCGAGTCTGTGCGTGTGTTTCTGCGTGTCCGTGTGTGTGTGCGAGTCTGTGCGTGTGTGTCTGCATGTCCGTGTGTGTGTGCGAGTCTGTTCGTGTGTATCTGCATGTCCGTGTGTGTGTGCGAGTCTGTGCGTGTGTGTCTGCATGTCCGTGTGTCCGTGCGAGTCTGTGCGTGTGTGTCTGCGTGTCTGTGCGTGTGTGCGAGTCTGTGTGTGTGTGTGTCTGCGTGTCCGTGTGTGTGTGCGAGTCTGTGCGTGTGTGTGTCTGCGTGTCTGTGTGTGTGTGCTAGTCTGTGTGCGTGTGTGTCTGCGTGTCCGTGTGTCCGTGCGAGTCTGTGCGTGTGTGTCTGCATGTCCATGTGTCCGTGCGAATCTGTGCGTGTGTGTCTGCATGTCCGTGTGTCCGTGCGAGTTTGTGCGTGTGTGTGTCTGCCTGTCTGTGCGTGTGTGTCTGCATGTCCGTGTGTGTGTGCGAGTCTGTGCGTGTGTGTGTCTGCGTGTCTGTGCGTGTGTGCGAGTCTGTGCGTGTGTGTGTCTGCGTGTCCGTGTGTGTGTGCGAGTCTGTGCGTGTGCGTCTGCGTGTCCGTGTGTGTGTGCGAGTCTGTGCGTGTGTTTCTGCGTGTCCGTGTGTGTGTGCGAGTCTGTGCGTGTGTGTCTGCATGTCCGTGTGTGTGTGCGAGTCTGTGCGTGTGTATCTGCATGTCCGTGTGTGTGTGCGAGTCTGTGCGTGTGTGTCTGCATGTCCGTGTGTCCGTGCGAGTCTGTGCGTGTGTGTCTGCGTGTCTGTGCGTGTGTGCGAGTCTGTGTGTGTGTGTGTCTGCGTGTCCGTGTGTGTGTGCGAGTCTGTGCGTGTGTGTCTGCGTGTCCGTGTGTGTGTGAGGGTCTGTGCGTGTGTGTCTGCGTGTCCGTGTGTGTGTGCGAGTCTGTGCGTGTGTGTCTGCGTGTCCGTGTGTCCGTGCGAGTTTGTGCGTGTGTGTCTGCGTGTCCGTGTCTGTGTGCGAGTCTGTGCGTGTGTGTCTGCGTGTCCGTGTGTCCGTGCGAGTTTGTGCGTGTGTGTCTGCGTGTCTGTGTGTCCGTCTGAGTCTGTGCGTGTGTGTCTGCCTGTCCGTGTGTGTGTGCGAGTCTGTGTGCGGGTGTGTCTGCGTGTCCGTGTGTCCGTGCGAGTCTGTGCGTGTGTGTCTGCATGTCCGTGTGTCCGTGCGAGTCTGTGCGTGTGTGTCTGCGTGTCCGTGTGTGTGTGCGAGTCTGTGTGTGTGTGTGTCTGCCTGTCTGTGCATGTGTGTCTGCGTGTCCGTGTGTGTGTGCAAGTTTGTGGGTGTGTGTCTGCGTGTCCGTGTGTGTGTGCTAGTCTGTGTGCATGTGTGTCTGCGTGTCCGTGTGTCCGTGCGAGTCTGTGCGTGTGTGTCTGCATGTCCGTGTGTCCGTGCGAATCTGTGCGTGTGTGTCTGCATGTCCGTGTGTCCGTGCGAGTTTGTGCGTGTGTGTGTCTGCCTGTCTGTGCGTGTGTGTCTGCATGTCCGTGTGTGTGTGCGAGTCTGTGCGTGTGTGTCTGCGTGTCTGTGCGTGTGTGCGAGTCTGTGCGTGTGTGTGTCTGCGTGTCCGTGTGTGTGTGCGAGTCTGTGCGTGTGTGTCTGCGTGTCCGTGTGTGTGTGCGAGTCTGTGCGTGTGTATCTGCGTGTCCGTGTGTGTGTGCGAGTCTGTGCATGTGTGTCTGCATGTCCGTGTGTGTGTGCGAGTCTGTGCGTGTGTATCTGCATGTCCGTGTGTGTGTGCGAGTCTGTGCGTGTGTGTCTGCATGTCCGTGTGTCCGTGCGAGTCTGTGCGTGTGTGTCTGCGTGTCTGTGCGTGTGTGTCTGTGTGTCCGTGTGTGTGTGAGGGTCTGTGCGTGTGCGTCTGCGTGTCCGTGTGTGTGTGCGAGTCTGTGCGTGTGTGTCTGCGTGTCCGTGTGTGTGTGCGAGTCTGTGTGTGTGTGTCTGCGTGTCCGTGTGTCCGTCCGAGTCTGTGCGTGTGTGTCTGCGTGTCCGTGTGTGTGTGCGAGTCTGTGTGCGGGTGTGTCTGCGTGTCCGTGTGTCCGTGCGAGTCTGTGCGTGTGTGTCTGCATGTCAGTGTGTCCGTGCGAGTCTGTGCGTGTGTGTCTGCGTGTCCGTGTGTGTGTGCGAGTCTGTGTGTGTGTGTGTCTGCCTGTCTGTGCATGTGTGTCTGCGTGTCCGTGTGTGTGTGCGAGTCTGTGCGTGTGTGTCTGCGTGTCCGTGTGTGTGTACGAGTCTGTGCGTGTGTGTCTGCGTGTCCGTGTGTGTGTATGAGTCTGTGCGTGTGTGTCTGCGTGTCCGTGTGTGTGTGCGAGTCTGTGCGTGTGTGTCTGCGTGTCCGTGTGTCCGTGCGAGTCTGTGCGTGTGTGTCTGCCTGTCCGTGTGTGTGTGCTAGTCTGTGTGCTTGTGTGTCTGCGTGTCCGTGTGTGTGTGCTAGTCTGTGTGCGTGTGTGTCTGCGTGTCCGTGTGTCCGTGCGAGTCTGTGCGTGTGTGTCTGCATGTCCGTGTGTCCGTGCGAATCTGTGCGTGTGTGTCTGCATGTCCGTGTGTCCGTGCGAGTTTGTGTGTGTGTGTGTCTGCCTGTCTGTGCGTGTGTGCGAGTCTGTGCGTGTGTGTGTCTGCGTGTCCGTGTGTGTGTGCGAATCTGTGTGTGTGTGTCTGCGTGTCCGTGTGTGTGTGCGAGTCTGTGCGTGTGTGTCTGCGTGTCCGTGTGTGTGTGCGAGTCTGTGCGTGTGTTTCTGCGTGTCCGTGTGTGTGTGCGAGTCTGTGCGTGTGTGTCTGCATGTCCGTGTGTGTGTGCGAGTCTGTTCGTGTGTATCTGCATGTCCGTGTGTGTGTGCGAGTCTGTGCGTGTGTGTCTGCATGTCCGTGTGTCCGTGCGAGTCTGTGCGTGTGTGTCTGCGTGTCTGTGCGTGTGTGCGAGTCTGTGTGTGTGTGTGTCTGCGTGTCCGTGTGTGTGTGCGAGTCTGTGCGTGTGTGTGTCTGCGTGTCTGTGTGTGTGTGCTAGTCTGTGTGCGTGTGTGTCTGCGTGTCCGTGTGTCCGTGCGAGTCTGTGCGTGTGTGTCTGCATGTCCGTGTGTCCGTGCGAATCTGTGCGTGTGTGTCTGCATGTCCGTGTGTCCGTGCGAGTTTGTGCGTGTGTGTGTCTGCCTGTCTGTGCGTGTGTGTCTGCATGTCCGTGTGTGTGTGCGAGTCTGTGCGTGTGTGTGTCTGCGTGTCTGTGCGTGTGTGCGAGTCTGTGCGTGTGTGTGTCTGCGTGTCCGTGTGTGTGTGCGAGTCTGTGCGTGTGCGTCTGCGTGTCCGTGTGTGTGTGCGAGTCTGTGCGTGTGTTTCTGCGTGTCCGTGTGTGTGTGCGAGTCTGTGCGTGTGTGTCTGCATGTCCGTGTGTGTGTGCGAGTCTGTGCGTGTGTATCTGCATGTCCGTGTGTGTGCGCGAGTCTGTGCGTGTGTGTCTGCATGTCCGTGTGTCCGTGCGAGTCTGTGCGTGTGTGTGTCTGCGTGTCTGTGTGTGTGTGCTAGTCTGTGTGCGTGTGTGTCTGCGTGTCCGTGTGTCCGTGCGAGTCTGTGCGTGTGTGTCTGCATGTCCGTGTGTCCGTGCGAATCTGTGCGTGTGTGTCTGCATGTCCGTGTGTCCGTGCGAGTTTGTGCGTGTGTGTGTCTGCCTGTCTGTGCGTGTGTGTCTGCATGTCCGTGTGTGTGTGCGAGTCTGTGCGTGTGTGTGTCTGCGTGTCTGTGCGTGTGTGCGAGTCTGTGCGTGTGTGTGTCTGCGTGTCCGTGTGTGTGTGCGAGTCTGTGCGTGTGCGTCTGCGTGTCCGTGTGTGTGTGTGAGTCTGTGCGTGTGTTTCTGCGTGTCCGTGTGTGTGTGCGAGTCTGTGCGTGTGTCTGCATGTCCGTGTGTGTGTGCGAGTCTGTGCGTGTGTATCTGCATGTCCGTGTGTGTGTGCGAGTCTGTGCGTGTGTGTCTGCATGTCCGTGTGTCCGTGCGAGTCTGTGCGTGTGTGTCTGCGTGTCTGTGCGTGTGTGCGAGTCTGTGTGTGTGTGTGTCTGCGTGTCCGTGTGTGTGTGCGAGTCTGTGCGTGTGTGTCTGCATGTCCGTGTGTCCGTGCGAGTCTGTGCGTGTGTGTCTGCATGTCCACGTGTGTGTGCGAGCCTGTGCGTGTGTGTGTCTGCGTGTCTGTGCATGTGTGCGAGTCTGTGCGTGTGTGTCTGCATGTCCGTGTGTCCGTGCGAGTCTGTGCGTGTGTGTCTGCGTGTCCGTGTGTGTGTGAGAGTCTGTGTGTGTGTGTGTCTGCGCGTCCGTGTGTGTGTGAGAGTCTGTGCGTGTGTGTCTGCACGTCCGTGTGTGTGTGCGAGTCTGTGCGTGTGTGTCTGCGTGTCCGTGTGTGTGTGCGAGTCTGTGCTTGTGTGTCTGCGTGTCCGTGTGTGTGTGCGAGTCTGTGTGCGTGTGTGTCTGCGTGTCCGTGTATCCGTGCGAGTCTGTGCGTGTGTGTCTGTGTGTCCGTGTCTCCGTGCGAGTCTGTGCTTGTGTGTCTGCGTGTCCGTGTGTGTGTGCGTTTCTGTGTGCGTGTGTGTCTGCGTGTCCATGTGTGTGTGGGAGTCTGTGCGTGTGTGTCTGCGTGTCCGTGTGTCCGTGCGAGTCTGTGCGTGTGTATCTGCGTGTCCGTGTGTGTGTGCGAGTCTGTGCATGTGTGTCTGCTTGTCCGTGTGTGTGTGCGAGTCTGTGCGTGTGTGTCTGCATGTCCGTGTGTCCGTGCGACTCTGTGCGTGTGTGTGTCTGCCTGTCTGTGCATGTGTGTCTGCATGTCCGTGTGTGTGTGCGAGTCTGTGTCTGTGTGTGTCTGCCTGTCTGTGCATGTGTGTCTGCATGTCCGTGTGTGTGTGCGAGTCTGTATGTGTGTGTGTCTGCGTGTCCGTGTGTCCGCACGAGTCTGTGCGCGTGTGTCTGCATGTCCGTGTGTGTGTGCGAGTCTGTGTGTGTGTGCGAGTCTGTGCGTGTGTGCGTGTCCGTGTGTGTGTGCGAGTCTGTGCGTGTGTGTCTGCATGTCCGTGTGTGTGTGCGAGTCTGTGTGTGTCTGCGTGACCGTGTGTGTGTGCGAGTCTGTGCGTGTGTGTCTGCATGTCCGTGTGTCCGCGCGAGTCTGTGCGAGTGTGTCTGCATGTCCGTGTGTGTGTGCGAGTCTGTGTGTGTGTGTCTCTGCGTGTCTGTGTGTCCGTGTGTGTGTGCGAGTCTGTGCGTGTGTGTCTGCGTGTCCGTGTGTCCATGCGAGTCTGTGTGTGTGTGCCTGCATGTCTGTGCATGCGTGCGAGTCTGTGCGTGTATGTCTGCGTGTCCGTGTGTGCGTGCGAGTCTGTGTGTGTGTGTCTGCGTGTCCGTATGTGTGTGCGAGTCTGTGTATGTGTGTCTGCGTGTCCGTGTGTCCGTGCGAGTCTGTGCGTGTGTGTCTGCATGTCCGTGTGTGTGTGCGAGTCTGTGCGTGTGTGTCTGCGTGTCCGTGTGTCCGTGTGAGTCTGTGCGTGTGTGTCTGCGTGTCCATGTGTGTGTGCGAGTCTGTGCGTGTGTGTCTGCATGTCCGTGTGTGTGTGCGAGTCTGTGCGTGTGTGTCTGCGTGTCCGTGTGTCCGTGCGAGTCTGTGCGTGTGTGTCTGCGTCTCCGTGTGTGTGTGCGAGTCTGTGCGTGTGTGTCTGCGTGTCCGTGTGTGTGTGCGAGTCTGTGCGTGTGTGTCTGCGCGTCCGTGTGTGTGTGAGAGTCTGTGCGTGTGTGTCTGCGTGTCCGTGTGTGTGTGAGAGTCTGTGCGTGTGTGTCTGCACGTCCGTGTGTCTGTGCGAGTCTGTGCGTGTGTGTCTGCGTGTCCGTGTGTGTGTGCGAGTCTGTGGTTGTGTGTCTGCGTGTCCATGTGTGTGTGCGAGTCTGTGCGTATGTGTCTGCGTGTCCGTGTGTGTGTGCGAGTCTGTGCGTGTGTGTCTGCGTGTCCGTGTGTGTGTGCGAGTCTGTGTGCGTGTGTGTCTGCGTGTCCGTGTGTCCGTGCGAGTCTGTGCGTGTGTGTCTGCATGTCCGTGCGAGTCTGTGCGTGTGTGTCTGCATGTCCGTGTGTGTGTGCGAGTCTGTGCGTGTGTGTCTGCATGTCCGTGTGTCCGTGCGAGTCTGTGCGTGTGTGTGTCTGCCTGTCTGTGCATGTGTGTCTGCATGTCCGTGTGTGTGTGCGAGTCTGTGTCTGTGTGTGTCTGCTTGTCTGTGCATGTGTGTCTGCATGTCCGTGTGTGTGTGCGAGTCTGTATGCGTGTGTGTCTGCGTGTCCGTGTGTGTGTGCGAGTCTGTGCGTGTGTGTCTGCGTGTCCGTGTGTGTGAGCGAGTCTGTGCGTGTGTATCTGCGTGTCCGTGTGTGTGTGCGAGTCTGTGCGTGTGTGTCTGCATGTCCGTGTGTGTGTGCGAGTCTGTGCGTGTGTGTCTGCATGTCCGTGTGTCCGTGCGAGTCTGTGCGTGTGTGTGTCTGCCTGTCTGTGCATGTGTGTCTGCATGTCCGTGTGTGTGTGCGAGTCTGTGCGTGTGTGTCTGCCTGTCTTTGCATGTGTGTCTGCATGTCCGTGTGTGTGTGCGAGTCTGTGTCTGTGTGTGTCTGCCTGTCTGTGCATGTGTGTCTGCATGTCCGTGTGTGTGTGGGAGTCTGTATGTGTGTGTGTCTGCGTGTCCGTGTGTCCGCGCGAGTCTGTGCGCGTGTGTCTGCATGTCCGTGTGTGTGTGCGAGTCTGTGTGTGTGTGTGTCT
Source organism: Mobula hypostoma (assembly GCF_963921235.1). Lineage (NCBI taxonomy): Eukaryota > Metazoa > Chordata > Chondrichthyes > Myliobatiformes > Myliobatidae > Mobula > Mobula hypostoma. Next base: position 19,692 of record NW_026948141.1, read on the forward strand.
GCGTGTCCGTGTGTGTGTGCGAGTCTGTGCGTGTGTGTCTGCGTGTCCGTGTGTGTGTGCGAGTCTGTGCGTGTGTGTCTGCATGTCCATGTGTCCGTGCGAGTCTGTGCGTGTGTGTGTCTGCCTGTCTGTGCATGTGTGTCTGCATGTCCGTGTGTGTGTGCGAGTCTGTGTCTGTGTGTGTCTGCTTGTCTGTGCATGTGTGTCTGCATGTCCGTGTGTGTGTGCGAGTCTGTATGCGTGTGTGTCTGCGTGTCCGTGTGTGTGTGCGAGCCTGTGCGTGTGTGTCTGCGTGTCCGTGTGTGTGAGCGAGTCTGTGCGTGTGTATCTGCGTGTCCGTGTGTGTGTGCGAGTCTGTGCGTGTGTGTCTGCATGTCCGTGTGTGTGTGCGAGTCTGTGCGTGTGTGTCTGCATGTCCGTGTGTCCGTGCGAGTCTGTGCGTGTGTGTGTCTGCCTGTCTGTGCATGTGTGTCTGCATGTCCGTGTGTGTGTGCGAGTCTGTGCGTGTGTGTCTGCCTGTCTTTGCATGTGTGTCTGCATGTCCGTGTGTGTGTGCGAGTCTGTGTCTGTGTGTGTCTGCCTGTCTGTGCATGTGTGTCTGCATGTCCGTGTGTGTGTGCGAGTCTGTATGTGTGTGTGTCTGCGTGTCCGTGTGTCCGCGCGAGTCTGTGCGCGTGTGTCTGCATGTCCGTGTCTGTGTGCGAGTCTGTGTGTGTGTGTGTCTGCGTGTCCGTGTGTGTGTGCGAGTCTGTGCGTGTGTGTCTGCGTGTCCGTGTGTGTGTGCGAGTCTGTGCGTATGTGTCTGCGTGTCCGTGTGTCCGTGCGAGTCTGTGCGTGTGTGTCTGCGTGTCCGTGTGTGTGTGCGAGTCTGTGTGCGTGTGTGTCTGCGTGTCCGTGTGTCCGTGCGAGTCTGTGCGTGTGTGTCTGCATGTCCGTGCGAGTCTGTGCGTGTGTGTCTGCATGTCCGTGTGTGTGCGCGAGTCTGTGCGTGTGCGTCTGCATGTCCGTGTGTCCGTGCGTGTCTGTGCGTGTGTGTGTCTGCCTGTCTGTGCATGTGTGTCTGCATGTCCGTGTGTGTGTGCGAGTCTGTGCGTGTGTGTCTGCCTGTCTGTGCATGTGTGTCTGCATGTCCGTGTGTGTGTGCGAGTCTGTGTCTGTGTGTGTCTGCCTGTCTGTGCATGTGTGTCTGCATGTCCGTGTGTGTGTGCGAGTCTGTGTCTGTGTGTGTCTGCTTGTCTGTGCATGTGTGTCTGCATGTCCGTGTGTGTGTGTGCGAGTCTGTATGCGTGTGTGTCTGCGTGTCCGTGTGTGTGTGCGAGTCTGTGCGTGTGTGTCTGCGTGTCCGTGTGTGTGTGCGAGTCTGTGCGTGTGTATCTGCATGTCCGTGTGTGTGTGCGAGTCTGTGCGTGTGTGTCTGCATGTCCCTGTGTGTGTGCGAGTCTGTGCGTGTGTGTCTGCATGTCCGTGTGTCCGTGCGAGTCTGTGCGTGTGTGTGTCTGCCTGTCTGTGCATGTGTGTCTGCATGTCCGTGTGTGTGTGCGAGTCTGTGCGTGTGTGTCTGCCTGTCTTTGCATGTGTGTCTGCATGTCCGTGTGTGTGTGCGAGTCTGTGTCTGTGTGTGTCTGCCTGTCTGTGCATGTGTGTCTGCATGTCCGTGTGTGTGTGCGAGTCTGTGTGTGTGTGTGTCTGCGTGTCCGTGTGTGTGTGCGAGTCTGTGCGTGTGTGTCTGCATGTCCGTGTGTCCGCGCGAGTCTGTGCGCGTGTGTCTGCATGTCCGTGTGTGTGTGCGAGTCTGTGTGTGTGTGTCTCTGCGTGTCTGTGCGTGTGTGCGAGTCTGTGCGTGTGTGTGTCTGCGTGTCCGTGTGTGTGTGCGAGACTGTGCATGTGTGTCTGCGTGTCCGTGTGTCCGTGCGAGTCTGTGCGTGTGTGTCTGCGTGTCCGTGTGTGTGTGCGAGTCTGTGCGTGTGTTTCTGCATGTCCGTATGTGTGTGCGAGTCTGTGCGTGTGTGTCTGCGTGTCCGTGTGTCCATGCGAGTCTGTGTGTGTGTGCCTGCGTGTCCGTGCATGCGTGCGAGTCTGCGCGTGTATGTCTGCGTGTCCGTGTGTGCTTGCGAGTCTGTGTGTGTGTGTCTGCGTGTCCGTGTGTGTGCGAGTCTGTGCATGTGTGTCTGCGTGTCCGTGTGTCCGTGCGAGTCTGTGCGTGTGTGTCTGCATGTCCGTGTGTGTGTGCGAGTCTGTGCGTGTGTGTCTGCGTATCCGTGTGTCCGTGCGTGTCTGTGCGTGTGTGTCTGCGTGTCCATGTGTGTGTGCGAGTCTGTGCGTGTGTGTCTGCATGTCCGTGTGTGTGTGCGAGTCTGTGCGTGTGTGTCTGCGTGTCCGTGTGTCCGTGCGAGTCTGTGCGTGTGTGTCTGCGCCTCCGTGTGTGTGTGCGAGTCTGTGCGTGTGTGTCTGCGTGTCCGTATGTGTGTGCAAGTCTGTGCGTGTGTGTCTGCGCGTCCGTGTGTGTGTGCGAGTCTGTGCGTGTGTGTCTGTGTGTCCGTGTGTGTGTGCGAGTCTGTGTGCGTGTGTGTATGCGTGTCCGTGTGTCCGTGCGAGTCTGTGCGTGTGTGTCTGCGCCTCCGTGTGTGTGTGCGAGTCTGTGCGTGTGTGTCTGCGTGTCCGTATGTGTGTGCAAGTCTGTGCGTGTGTGTCTGCGCGTCCGTGTGTGTGTGCGAGTCTGTGCGTGTGTGTCTGCGTGTCCGTGTGTGTGTGCGAGTCTGTGTGCGTGTGTGTATGCGTGTCCGTGTGTGTGTGCGAGTCTGTGCGTGTGTGTCTGTGTGTCCGTGTCTCCGTGCGAGTCTGTGCTTGTGTGTCTGCGTGTCCGTGTGTGTGTGCGTTTCTGTGTGCGTGTGTGTCTGCGTGTCCATGTGTGTGTGGGAGTCTGTGCGTGTGCGTCTGCGTGTCCGTGTGTCCGTGCGAGTCTGTGCGTGTGTGTCTGTATGTCCGTGTGTGTGTGCGAGTCTGTGCGTGTGTGTGTCTGCGTGTCCGTGTGTGTGTGAGAGTCTGTGCGTGTATGTCTGCATGTCCGTGTGTGTGTGCGAGTCTGTGCATGTGTGTCTGCATGTCCGTGTGTGTGTGCGAGTCTGTGTGTGTGTGTGTCTGCGTGTCCGTGTGTGTGTGCGAGTCTGTGCGTGTGTGTCTGCATGTCCGTGTGTCCGCGCGAGTCTGTGCGCGTGTGTCTGCGTGTCCGTGTGTCTGTGCGAGTCTGTACGTGTGTGTCTGCGTGTCCGTGTGTCTGCGCTAGTCTGTGCGCGTGTGTCTGCATGTCCGTGTGTGTGTGCGAGTCTGTGTGTGTGTGTGTCTGCGTGTCTGTGCGTGTGTGCGAGTCTGTGCGTGTGTGTCTGCGTATCCGTGTGTCCGTGCGTGTCTGTGCGTGTGTGTCTGCGTGTCCATGTGTGTGTGCGAGTCTGTGCGTGTGTGTCTGCATGTCGTGCGTGTGTGCGAGTCTGTGCGAGTGTGTCTGCGTGTCCGTGTGTCCGTGAGAGTCTGTGTGTGTGTGTCTGCGCCTCCGTGTGTGTGTGAGAGTCTGTGCGTGTGTGTCTGCGTGTCTGTGTGTGTGTGCAAGTCTGTGCGTGTGTGTCTGCGCGTCCGTGTGTGTGTGAGAGTCTGTGCGTGTGTGTCTGCACGTCCGTGTGTGTGTGCGAGTCTGTGCGTGTGTGTCTGCGTGTCCGTGTGTGTGTGCGAGTCTGTGCTTGTGTGTCTGCGTGTCCGTGTGTGTGTGCGAGTCTGTGTGCGTGTGTGTCTGCGTGTCCGTGTGTCCGTGCGAGTCTGTGCGTGTGTGTCTGTGTGTCCGTGTCTCCGTGCGAGTCTGTGCTTGTGTGTCTGCGTGTCCGTGTGTGTGTGCGTTTCTGTGTGCGTGTGTGTCTGCGTGTCCGTGTGTGTGTGCGAGTCTGTGCGTGTGTGTCTGCGTGTCCGTGTGTCCGTGCGAGTCTGTGCGTGTGTGTCTGTGTGTCCGTGTCTCCGTGCGAGTCTGTGCTTGTGTGTCTGCGTGTCCGTGTGTGTGTGCGTTTCTGTGTGCGTGTGTGTCTGCGTGTCCATGTGTGTGTGGGAGTCTGTGCGTGTGCGTCTGCGTGTCCGTGTGTCCGTGCGATTCTGTGCGTGTGTGTCTGTGTGTCCGTGTGTGTGTGCGAGTCTGTGCGTGTGTGTGTCTGCGTGTCCGTGTGTGTGTGCGAGTCTGTGCGTGTATGTCTGCATGTCCGTGTGTGTGTGCGAGTCTGTGCATGTGTGTCTGCATGTCCGTGTGTGTGTGCGAGTCTGTGTGTGTGTGTGTCTGCGTGTCCGTGTGTGTGTGCGAGTCTGTGCGTGTGTGTCTGCATGTCCGTGTGAGTCTGTGCGCGTGTGTCTGCGTGTCCGTGTGTCTGTGCGAGTCTGTACGTGTGTGTCTGCGTGTCCGTGTGTCTGCGCTAGTCTGTGCATGTGTGTCTGCATGTCCGTGTGTGTGTGCGAGTCTGTGTGTGTGTGTGTCTGCGTGTCTGTGCGTGTGTGCGAGTCTGTGCGTGTGTGTGTCTGCGTGTCCGTGTGTGTGTGCGAGACTGTGCGTGTGTGTCTGCGTGTCCGTGTGTCCGTGCGAGTCTGTGCGTGTGTGTCTGCTTGTCCGTCTGTGTGTACGAGTCTGTGCGTGTGTTTCTGCATGTCCGTGTGTGTGTGCGAGTCTGTGCGTGTGTGTCTGTGTGTCCGTGTGTGTGTGCGAATCTGTGCGTGTGTGTCTGCGTGTCCGTGTGTACATGCGAGTCTGTGTGTGTGTGCCTGTGTGTCCGTGCATGCTTGCGAGTCTGTGCGTGTATGTCTGCGTGTCCGTGTGTGCGTGCGAGTCTGTGTGTGTGTGTCTGCGTGTCCGTATGTGTGTGCGAGTCTGTGCATGTGTGGCTGCGTGTCCGTGTGTGTGTGCGAGTCTGTGCGTGTGTGTCTGCATGTCCGTGTGTCCGCGCGAGTCTGTGCGCGTGTGTCTGCGTGTCTGTGTGTCTGTGCGAGTCTGTACGTGTGTGTCTGCGTGTCCGTGTGTCCGCGCTAGTCTGTGCGCGTGTGTCTGCGTGTCCGTGTGTGTGTGCGAGTCTGTGTGTGTGTGTCTGCATGTCCGTGTGTGTGTGCGAGTCTGTGCGTGTGTGTCTGCGTGTCCGTGTGTGTGTGCGAGTCTGTGCGTGTGTGTCTGCATGTCCGTGTGTGTGTGCGAGTCTGTGTGTGTGTGTGTCTGCATCTCCGTGTGTGTGTGCGAGTCTGTGCGTGTGTGTGTCTGCGTGTCCATGTGTGTGTGCGAGTCTGTGCGTGTGTGTCTGCATGTACATGTGTGTGTGCGAGTCTGTGCGTGTGTGTGTCTGCGTGTCCGTGTGTGTGTGCGAGTCTGTGCGTGTGTGTCTGCATGTCCATGTGTGTGTGCGAGTCTGTGCGTGTGTGTGTTTGCGTGTCCGTGTGTGTGTGCGAGTCTGTGTGTGTGTGTGTCTGCGTGTCCGTGTGTCCGTGCGAGTCTGTGCGTGTGTGTCTGCATGTCCGTGTGTCCGCGCGAGTCTGTGCGCGTGTGTCTGCATGTCCGTGTCTGTGTGCGAGTCTGTGCGTTTGTGTCTGCATGTCCGTGTGTGTGTGCGAGTCTGTGCGTGTGTGTCTGCATGTCCGTGTGTCCGTGCGAGTTTGTGCGTGTGTGTGTCTGCCTGTCTGTGCGTGTGTGTCTGCATGTCCGTGTGTGTGTGCGAGTCTGTGCGTGTGTGTGTCTGCGTGTCTGTGCGTGTGTGCGAGTCTGTGCGTGTGTGTGTCTGCGTGTCCGTGTGTGTGTGCGAGTCTGTGCGTGTGTGTCTGCGTGTCCGTGTGTGTGTGCGAGTCTGTGCGTGTGTATCTGCGTGTCCATGTGTGTGTGCGAGTCTGTGCGTGTGTGTCTGCCTGTCCGTGTGTGTGTGCGAGTCTGTGCATGTGTATCTGCATGTCCGTGTGTGTGTGCGAGTCTGTGCGTGTGTGTCTGCATGTCCGTGTGCCCGTGCGAGTCTGTGCGTGTGTGTCTGCGTGTCTGTGCGTGTGTGTCTGCGTGTCCGTGTGTGTGTGCGAGTCTGTGCGTGTGTGTCTGCGTGTCCGTGTGTCCGTGCGTGTCTGTGCGTGTGTGTCTGCGTGTCCGTGTGTGTGTGCGAGTCTGTGCGTGTGTGTCTGCGTGTCCGTGTGTCCGTGCGAGTCTGTGCGTGTGTGTCTGCGTGTCCGTGTGTGTGTGAGGGTCTGTGCCTGTGTGTCTGCGTATCCGTGTGTGTGTGCGAGTCTGTGCGTGTGTGTCTGCGTGTCCGTGTGTCCGTGCGAGTTTGTGCGTGTGTGTCTGCGTGTCTGTGTGTCCGTCCGAGTCTGTGCGTGTGTGTCTGCGTGTCCGTGTGTGTGTGCGAGTCTGTGTGCGGGTGTGTCTGCGTGTCCGTGTGTCCGTGCGAGTCTGTGCGTGTGTGTCTGCATGTCCGTGTGTCCGTGCGAGTCTGTGCGTGTGTGTCTGCGTGTCCGTGTGTGTGTGCGAGTCTGTGTGTGTGTGTGTCTGCCTGTCTGTGCATGTGTGTCTGCGTGTCCGTGTGTGTGTGCGAGTCTATGTGTGTGTGTGTGTCTGTATGTCCGTGTGTGTGTGCAAGTCTGTGGGTGTGTGTCTGCGTGTCCGTGTGTGTGTGCTAGTCTGTGTGCGTGTGTGTCTGCGTGTCCGTGTGTCCGTGCGAGTCTGTGCGTGTGTGTCTGCATGTCCGTGTGTCCGTGCGAATCTGTGCGTGTGTGTCTGCATGTCCGTGTGTCCGTGCGAGTTTGTGCGTGTGTGTGTCTGCCTGTCTGTGCGTGTGTGTCTGCATGTCCGTGTGTGTGTGCGAGTCTGTGCGTGTGTGTGTCTGCGTGTCTGTGCGTGTGTGCGAGTCTGTGCGTGTGTGTGTCTGCGTGTCCGTGTGTGTGTGCGAGTCTGTGCGTGTGTGTCTGCGTGTCCGTGTGTGTGTGCGAGTCTGTGTGTGTGTGTCTGCGTGTCCGTGTGTCCGTCCGAGTCTGTGCGTGTGTGTCTGCGTGTCCGTGTGTGTGTGCGAGTCTGTGTGCGGGTGTGTCTGCGTGTCCGTGTGTCCGTGCGAGTCTGTGCGTGTGTGTCTGCATGTCAGTGTGTCCGTGCGAGTCTGTGCGTGTGTGTCTGCCTGTCCGTGTGTGTGTGCTAGTCTGTGTGCGTGTGTGTCTGCGTGTCCGTGTGTGTGTGCTAGTCTGTGTGCGTGTGTGTCTGCGTGTCCGTGTGTCCGTGCGAGTCTGTGCGTGTGTGTCTGCATGTCCGTGTGTCCGTGCGAATCTGTGCGTGTGTGTCTGCATGTCCGTGTGTCCGTGCGTGTTTGTGTGTGTGTGTGTCTGCCTGTCTGTGCGTGTGTGTCTGGATGTCCGTGTGTGTGTGCGAGTCTGTGCGTGTGTGTGTCTGCGTGTCTGTGCGTGTGTGCGAGTCTGTGCGTGTGTGTGTCTGCGTGTCCGTGTGTGTGTGCGAATCTGTGTGTGTGTGTCTGCGTGTCCGTGTGTGTGTGCGAGTCTGTGCGTGTGTGTCTGCGTGTCCGTGTGTGTGTGCGTGTCTGTGCGTGTGTTTCTGCGTGTCCGTGTGTGTGTGCGAGTCTGTGCGTGTGTGTCTGCATGTCCGTGTGTGTGTGCGAGTCTGTTCGTGTGTATCTGCATGTCCGTGTGTGTGTGCGAGTCTGTGCGTGTGTGTCTGCATGTCCGTGTGTCCGTGCGAGTCTGTGCGTGTGTGTCTGCGTGTCTGTGCTTGTGTGCGAGTCTGTGTGTGTGTGTGTCTGCGTGTCCGTGTGTGTGTGCGAGTCTGTGCGTGTGTGTGTCTGCGTGTCTGTGTTTGTGTGCTAGTCTGTGTGGGTGTGTGTCTGCGTGTCCGTGTGTCCGTGCGAGTCTGTGCGTGTGTGTCTGCGTGTCCGTGTGTCCGTGCGAATCTGCGCGTGTGTGTCTGCATGTCCGTGTGTCCGTGCGAGTTTGTGCGTGTGTGTGTCTGCCTGTCTGTGCGTGTGTGTCTGCATGTCCGTGTGTGTGTGCGAGTCTGTGCGTGTGTGTGTCTGCGTGTCTGTGCGTGTGTGCGAGTCTGTGCGTGTGTGTGTCTGCGTGTCCGTGTGTGTGTGCGAGTCTGTGCGTGTGTGTCTGCGTGTCCGTGTGTGTGTGCGAGTCTGTGCGTGTGTTTCTGCGTGTCCGTGTGTGTGTGCGAGTCTGTGCGTGTGTGTCTGCATGTCCGTGTGTGTGTGCGAGTCTGTGCGTGTGTATCTGCATGTCCGTGTGTGTGTGCGAGTCTGTGCGTGTGTGTCTGCATGTCCGTGTGTCCGTGCGAGTCTGTGCGTGTGTGTCTGCGTGTCTGTGCGTTTGTGCGAGTCTGTGTGTGTGTGTGTCTGCGTGTCCGTGTGTGTGTGCGAGTCTGTGCGTGTGTGTCTGCATGTCCGTGTGTCCGTGCGAGTCTGTGCGTGTGTGTCTGCATGTCCACGTGTGTGTGCGAGCCTGTGCGTGTGTGTGTCTACGTGTCTGTGCATGTGTGCGAGTCTGTGCGTGTGTGTCTGCATGTCCGTGTGTCCGTGCGAGTCTGTGCGTGTGTGTCTGCGTGTCCGTGTGTGTGTGAGAGTCTGTGTGTGTGTGTGTCTGCGTGTCCGTGTGTGTGTGCGAGTCTGTGCGTGTGTGTCTGCGTGTCCGTGTGTCCGTGCGAGACTGTGCGTGTGTGTCTGCGTGTCCGTGTGTGTGTGCTAGTCTGTGTGCGTGTGTGTCTGCGTGTCCGTGTGTCCGTGCGAGTCTGTGCGTGTGTGTCTGCATGTCCGTGTGTCCGTGCGAATCTGTGCGTGTGTGTCTGCATGTCCGTGTGTCCGTGCGAGTTTGTGCGTGTGTGTGTCTGCCTGTCTGTGTGTGTGTGTCTGCATGTCCGTGTGTGTGTGCGAGTCTGTGCGTGTGTGTGTCTGCGTGTCTGTGCGTGTGTGCGAGTCTGTGCGTGTGTGTGTCTGCGAGTCTGTGCGTGTGTATCTGCATGTCCGTGTGTGTGTCTGCATGTCCGTGTGTCCGTGCGAGTCTGTGCGTGTGTGTCTGCGTGTCTGTGCGTGTGTGCGAGTCTGTGTGTGTGTGTGTCTGCGTGTCCGTGTGTGTGTGCGAGTCTGTGCGTGTGTGTCTGCATGTCCGTGTGTCTGTGCGAGTCTGTGCGTGTGTGTCTGCATGTCCACGTGTGTGTGCGAGCCTGTGCGTGTGTGTTTCTGCGTGTCTGTGCATGTGTGCGAGTCTGTGCGTGTGTGTCTGCGTGTCCGTGTGTGTGTGAGAGTCTGTGTGTGTGTGTGTCTGCGTGTCCGTGTGTGTGTGCGAGTGTGTGCGTGTGTGTCTGCGTGTCTGTGCGTGTGTGCGAGTCTGTGTGTGTGTGTGTGTCTGCATGTCTGTTCGTGCATCCGTGATAATGTCTTTTTTTTTCATGGCTTTTAACAAGGCACGCCACTCCTCTCACAGACATTTTTGCAGGCTTTTCCCTTTATTTTACGAGGTTGAGTTGCGATCTCGACACTCAACCCGGCACGGATGGAAAGCGCACTCAGGAGCGGACCCGACTAGTTTTGAACCCGGGAACCTCCGCTCCCAGGTCTGGCGCCGATGTCGTTGCGCCACCAGCCGGCCCAGTTCTAACTAACCTGATTGAGTGTTTTGATAAGGTGTTGAGAGTGATAGATGAAAGGAGAGCTGCGGATGTTGTCTACGTGGGTTTTCGAAAGGCGTTTAACAAGTCCCTCATGGGAGGCTCAACCAGAAAATTAAAATGCATCGGCTTCAGAGAAGAAGTCATAGAAACATAGAAACATAGAAAATAGGTGCAGGAGTAGGCCATTCGGACCTTCGAGCCTGCACCGCCATTTATTATGATCATGGCTGATCATCCAACTCAGAACCCCGCCCCAGCCTTCCCTCCATACCCCCTGACCCCTGTAGCCACGAGGGCCATATCTAACTCCCTCTTAAACATAGCCAATGAACTGGCCTCAACAGTTTGCTGTGGCAGAGAATTCCACAGATTCACCACTCTCTGTGTGAAGAAGTTTTTCCTAATCTCGGTCCTAAAAGGCTTCCCCTCTATCCTCAAACTGTGACCCCTCGTTCTGGACTTCCCCAACATCAGGAACAATCTTCCTGCATCTAGCCTGTTCAATCCCTTTAGGATCTTATACGTTTCAATCAGATCCCCCCTCAATCTTCTAAATTCCAACGAGTACAAGCCCAATTCATCCAGTCTTTCTTCATATGAAAGTCCTGCCATCCCAGGAATCAATCTGGTGAACCTTCTTTGTACTCCCTCTATGGCAAAGATGTCTTTCCTCAGATTAGGGGACCAAAACTGCACACAATACTCCAGGTGTGGTCTCACCAAGGCCTTGTACAACTGCAGTAGTACCTCCCTGCTCCTGTAGTCGAATCCTCTCGCTATAAATGCCAGCATATAGAGAGTGATTGTAGGTAGGTGCCTCTCTGACTGGAGGCTTGTGACTAGTGGAGTGCCATAGGGGTCAGTGCTGGGTCTGTTGTTGTTTAACATCTAAGTCAATGATAATGTGGTAAACTGGATCAGCAAATTTGTGGATGACACCAGGATTGGGGGTGTAATGGACAGAGAGGAAGGCTATCAAAGCTTTACGTGCGATCTGGATCAGGTGGGAAAATGGGCTGAAAGATGTTTCTGTGCTGTGGTGTTCTATGACTCTACGGAATCCGTGGTGAATTGGCCACTTGGATTCAGAATTGGCTTGCCCATGGAAGACAGAGGGTAGTGGTCAAAGGGACTTATTTTTAGCTGGTGGTCTGTAATTAGTGGTGTTCTGCAGAGATCTGTAATGGGACATCTGTTTGTGATGAAATCTGGATGAAAATGTAGGTGGCTGGGTTAGTAAGTCTTTAGATGATATGAAGGTTAGTGGTGCTTGCCCTTGAGGCATTGAGTTCAAAAGTCAGGAAGTTATGGTACAACTTTATAAAACTCTAGTTAGGCTGCATCTGGAGTATTTTTTACAGTTCTGGTCACCTGTAATAGGAAGGAGGTCGAGGCTTTGGAGAGGGTGCAGGAGTGGTTTACCAGGATGTTACCTGGATCAGAAGGCATGTGCTTATAATGAGAGGTTGGACAAACATGGATTCTTTCTCTGGAGTGGTGGAGGTTGAGGGAGATCTGATAGATGTTTTTAAGATTATGAGAGGCATAGATAGAGTATCTTTCTCCAAGGGTTGAAATGTCTAATACCAGAGAGCATGCATTTTCGGTGAGAAGGATTAATTTCAAAGGAGATATGAGGGGCAAGTTTTTTTTTACACAGAGAGTGGTGGGTTCCTGGAATGCACTAGCTGGGGTGGTGGTAGAGACAGATACATTAGAAACTTTTAAAAGATAGAAGAGATTAGTTTAGATAACTATTTGATTACTAATTTAATTGGTTCGGCACAGCATTGTGAGCCAAAGGGCCTGTTTCTGTGCTTTACTAATCTATGTTCTATTTTAGAGTGATGAAGTGGAGTTAATGTCATATGGAATATATGATTATCAGGTTCAAACAGGCTTTTTATTAACTGCGTTATCATTTCACAGTTAAACAATTCCACTGTTACGAAAGACCAAACCCTCTAACTGAACCAAAAGGGAACTTCTCTTTGGAGTAATTTCTTAATGAATGCTATCACTGTTTATTTAATTGGAAATCAAAACAGGGATCTGGAGTGATTCCATGCTTTCTGGCCTTGATTTCCCATCACAAGCATCTAATCAGGATAGTCTGGGCAACATGCCAGAGAGAGATGAAGCTATTTGTATTCAGAGTTGCTTCTAAGGGCTTCCCTGAGCTGATGTTGTGTAAATGGGCTTTGTATGTAAGAATTCCAGGCAGGAGTCAGTAGTTCAGCCACTTGTGTCTGTACTACCAATCAGCCTTTTAACTTGACCAATCCTGGATCCCTTGATTCCCTTCAGGTCAAAAAACAAATTCTTACCGACCTCTGTCTGCTTCAAGAAGGCAGCATCCATCTTGAAGGACCCTCACCACCCAGGATATGCCCTCTTTTCATTACTACCATCAGGGAGAAGGTACAGGTACTCACCTGAAACACTCATATCCAGGTAATAATTTTGGAACACTTTTCCCCTCTGCCATCAGACTTCTGAATAGTCCGTGAACCCGTAAACACTAGTCCACTATTTTACTCTCTTTTTGGACTATTTATTTAGAAACATAGAAACTTAGAAAAACTCCAGCGCAATACAGGTCCTTTAGCCCATAGTGCTGTGCCGAACATGTACATTTATTTTCATACTTCTTACAATTTCTATTATTTTTTCTGTATTGTACTGTTATCCCCATAATTCTCTCTTTCATTGGAATCACTTGAGTTTGAATGCATTGTGACCAATGTTTTTGCACTTTCAGTTGGTTTCATGAAAACTGTTGAGTCCTATGTTTAAGCTGTTGAGTACTGTGTCTAGTTCTGGTCGCCTCACTATAGGAAGGATGTGGAAGCATTGGAAAGGGTTCAGAGGAGATTTACCAGGATGCTGCCTGGTTTAGAGAGGATGGATTATGATCAGAGATTAAGGGAGCTAGGGCTTTACTCTCTGGAGAGAAGGAGGATGAGAGGAGACATGATAGAGGTGTACAAGATATTAAGAGGAATAGATAGGGTGGATAGCCAGTGCCTCTTCCCCAGGGCACCACTGCTCAATACAAGGGGACATGGCTTTAAGGTAAGGGGTGGGAAGTTCAAGGGGGATATTAGAGGAATGTTTTTTACTCAGAGAGTGGTTGGTGCGTGGAATGCACTGCCTGAGTCAGTGGTGGAGGCAGATACACTAGTGAAGTTTAAGAGACTACTAGACAGGTATATGGAGGAATTTAAGGTGGAGGGTTATATGGGAGGCAGGGTTTAAGGGTCGGTACAACATTGTGGGCTGAAGGGCCTGTACTGTGCTCTACTATTCTATGTTTTATGTTAAATCAAGAAAGTTAATGACATTTATTGCAAGTCATTCTAATGGTATTGCTTAATTCAAAAATGAGATTGATGACCTTCTGATGATTTAATTACGTAAATAAAAGGGGGCATTGAAGTTTACTGTGATGATCGAAAAGATAACCAGGGTTGACACTGGAGTGGTGGTGTGCTGGTGAAAATCAGCAGGCAGTTATGATCAGTCCAATTCCACCCCCCCACCCTTTTCTGTTTTTCCCCCGAAAGAACTATTTAATTAGTTTACATTTTATTGTCTGATTTGGTCATGAAAAATGTTAGATAGAACCATAAACTTAACAAGCAGGATGTGGGAGGGTCAATTTACACTCTAGTTATTGCTGGTATGGCTGAGTTACATTGTACATCAATATTTATTACTTATTTATAATTATTATATTGTTTATTTTTGTATTTTCAGTTTGTTGCTCTGAATACATTGGTTGCCTATCTTGTGTGCTTATTTTGCTAATTCTATAGTGTTTCTTTGTATTTACTGTGAATGCCTGTAGGAAAATGAATCTCAGGGTTGTATATGGTGACATATATGTACTTTGATAATAACATTGACTTTGAACTTTGACCATCCCTCAATGCTGTTGAGAAGATGGGTGTGAGCCACCTTCCTGAATTGTTGCGGGGCATTGGTCATTCCTATCGTGCAGATAAAGGAGCGTGAGTCGGCCATCCGGCCCATCGAGCCTGCCTCGCCATTCAATAAGGTCATGGCTGATCTGTCCGTAAACTCAGCTCCATCTGCCTGCCTTTTCCCCATAACCCTTAATTCCCTTACTATGTATGATGCAACACAGAGCGTCATAGGAAGTCATTCCTGCCTGTGGCCATCAAACTTTACAACTTTACTTAAATATATTTAGTGAAGAAGCCTCAGCTGCTTCCCTGGGCAGAGAATTCCACAGATTCACCACTCTCTGGTAAAAACAGTTTCTCCTCATCTCCGTCCTAAATCTTCTCCCCTGAATCTTGAGGCAATGTCCCCTCGTTCTAGTCTCACCTACCAATGGAAACAACTTTCCTACTTTTATCTTATCTATCCCTTTCAGAATTTTGTCTGTTTCTGTAAGATCCTCTCTCATTTTTCTGAACTCCAGAGAGTATAGTCCCAGGCGACTCAATCTCTCCTCATAGGTTAACCCCTTCATCCCTGGAATTAACCTGGTGAACCTCCTCTGCACTGCCTCCAAAGCCAGTATATCCTTCCTCAAGTATGGAGACCAGAACTGCACACAGTACTCCAGGTCCGGCCTCACCAGTACCCTGTATAGTTTCAGCATGACCTCCCTGCTCTTGAATTCAGTCCCTCTAGCAATGAAGGCCAACATTCCGTTTGCCTTCTTAATAACTTGTTGTACCTGCAAGCCAACTTTTTGCAATTCATGAACAGGCACTATCAAGTCCCTCTGCACAACAACATGCTGCAATCTTTCACCATTTAAATAATAACCTAGATGTCGCAAAAAAAAGGAGCTCGTTGTGGATTACAGGAGGAATGGAGACGGGTTAACCCTATTGACAGCAATGGATCTGGGGTGAGAGGGTAAACAGCTTTAAGTTCCTCAGGATGCACATCACCGAGGACCTCACGTGATCTGTACACATCAGCTGTGTGATGAAAAAAGCACAACAGCGCCTCTTTCACCTCAGACAGTTGAGGAAGTTTGGTATGGGTCCCAAATCCTAAGAACTTTCTACAGGGGCACAATTGAGAACATCTTGACTGGCTGCATCACTGCCTGGTATGGGAACTGTACCTCCCTCAATCACACGACTCTGCAGAGAGTGGTGTGGACAGCCCAGCACGTCTGTAGTTGTGAACTTCCCATGATTCAGTACATTTACAAAGACAGGTGTGTAAAAAGGGCCCATAGGATCTTTGGGGACCCGAGTCACCCCAACCACAATCTATTCCAGCTGCTACCATCTGGGAAATGGTACCGCAGCATTAGAGGTAGGACCAACAGGCTCCGACACAGCTTCTTCCAGCAGGCCATCAGACTGATTAACTCACGTTGATTTGAGTGTATTCCATGTTACATTGACTGTTCTATTTATTATAAATTATTATAAATTACTGATTGCACATTGCACATTTAGACAGAGATGTAACATAAAGATTTTTACTCCTCATGTATGTGAAGGATGTAAGAAATAAAGTCAATTCAATTCAATACTGGCAGACCGGGGGATTGTACACTGTCACAGTCCGTAATCTCATAGCCTGGTACACCCCTCACTGTTAGTGACAGACCGGGAATTGTACACTGTCACAGTCTGTAATCTCAGTCTGGTACAGTACACCCCTCACTGTTAGTGACAGACTGGGGGATTGTACACTGTCACAGTCTGTAATCTCAGTCTGGTACAGTACACCCCTCACTGTTAGTGACAGACTGGGGGATTGTACACTGTCACAGTCTGTAATCGCATAGCCTGGTACAGTACACCGCTCACTGTTAGTGACAGACTGAGGGATTGTACACTGTCACAGTCTGTAATCTCAGTCTGGTACAGTACACCCCTCACTGTTAGTGACAGACTGGGGGATTGTACACTGTCACAGTCTGTAATCTCAGTCTGGTACAGTACACCCCTCACTGTTAGTGACAGACTGGGGGATTGTACACTGTCACAGTCTGTAATCGCATAGCCTGGTACACCCCTCACTGTTAGTGACAGACTGGGGGATTGTACACTGTCACAGTCTGTAATCTCATAGCCTGGTACACCCCTCACTGTTAGTGACAGACTGGGGGATTGTACACTGTCACAGTCTGTAATCGCATAGCCTGGTACAGTACACCGCTCACTGTTAGTGACAGACTGAGATTACGGACTGTGACAGTGTACAATTCCCAGTCTGTCAGTAACAGTGAGGGGTGTACCAGGCTATGAGATTACAGACTGTGACAGTGTACAATTCCCAGTCTGTCACTAACAGTGAGGGGTGTACTGTACCAGGCTATGAGATTACGGACTGTGACAGTGTACAATTCCCAGTCTGTCACTAACAGTGAGGGGTGTACTGTACCAGGCTATGAGATTACGGACTGTGACAGTGTACAATTCCCAGTCTGTCAGTAACAGTGAGGGGTGTACCAGACTGAGATTACAGGACTGTTACTTTGTCACCTCTTCTTCTGTCAGTAGCGAATTAAGAGATGGACCAAAATGAGGTTTTTTTCTGTTATTTATGTCCCCATTTCACAAGGGAAGATGTTGCCTGTAAGACCTCCAACCAACCTTGTTTGGCTTAATACATCATCTAAAGGGGTTCCCTCCAATCGTTCTGTACGATGGGTTGTGAGGGTAGAAATGTGGAGCTGAAACTGAACCCATGTTGTGGGTCTGTAGAATTTGTAGTCTGTGAAGCCATTCCCTAACCATACAGGTCTCTAATGTACAGATGTATATGTTGTTTCCTGCGCAAATCAAATGTGGACATTCACCCATTCAATGACATAATGCAACCTGTGTATCTTTCTACAGTTAGTTAATGATCTTGATGTCTTTTTGGCTGATTTTATGTACTCTGTGGCCACTTTATCAGGTTCACCTGTACACCTCATTACAAATATCTAGTCAGCAGCAGGATAAAGGCATGTAGACATGTTCAAGCTGTTTAGTTGTTGTTCAGACCATCAAGGTTATAGGTAGGCACATGGATTACGATCTAAGTGACCTTGACCTTGGAATGATTGTTGATGCCAGACAGGGTGGGTTGAGTATCTCAGAAACTCCTGATCCCCTGGAATTTTCACGCACAGCAGTTTCAGAGTTTACAGAGGATGATGTGGAACAGCGAAAAAAAACATCCAGTGAGCAGCAGTTCTGTGGGTGAAAACACCTTGTTAATGAGAGAGGTCAGAGCAGAATGGCCAGACTGGTTCATCTCTGAACAGCCAACACATCGAACCTTGAAGTGGCTGGGCTACAGCAGCAAAAGAACACACCTGTACCTAATAAACATAGAACATAGAAATTTACAGCACATTACAGGCCTTTCAGCCAACAATGTTTTGCTGACCATGGAACCTACTCTAGAAACCACCTAGAATTTCCCTCGCGCATAGCCCTCTATTTTTCTAAACTCCATGTACCTATCTAAGAGACTCTTAAAAGACCCTATTGTATCTGCTTCCACCACCGCCACTGGCAGTGCATTCCACACACCCACCACTCTCTGTGTATAAAACCTACCCCTGACATCCCCTTGGTAACTACTTTTCCAAGCACCTTAAAACTATGCCCCCTCTTGTTAGCCTTTTCAGCGCTGGGAAAAAGCCTCTAGCTATCCACACAATCAATACCCCTCATCATCTTATACACCTCTATCAGGTCACCTCTCATCCTTTGTCACTCCAAGGAGTAAAGGCCAAGTTCACTCAACCTATTCTCATAAGAGATGCCCTGCAATCCAGGCAACATCCTTGTAAATCTCTTCTGCACTGTAGTATCCACATCCTTCCTGTAGTGAGGTGACCAGAACTGAACACAGTACTCCCAAGTGGGGTCTGACCAAGGTCTTAGATAGCTAAAGTGGCCACTTGAGTGTTTATTTATTTACATTCAGTATGGATTAAAATGTATGCTGTATAACTGGTTTGAATTTTGGTTGAATTTTGTGCTACCTATAAAATGAATGAGTTTCCTATCTCTCTGTTCCTTTCACTGTTTTATCATTATTACAACTACGACTGACCCACTGGTTGCACACCTGTGTTTATTTACCTTACAGCAAGCCCTGACTGCAACTGAAGACCTGAAACTGGTGAAATTTCTGGAGATGTGCGTGAACACGCAGGGTAGCAGTCTCGGAAACTTTGGTGAGGAAGCTGTCTATAGTGAGGCAGCATTTACTTACAGCCCTTTATTTAAAGTATCTTCCACGATGATATCTTGTTTTCACTGTACTTTGTATAACTTGGTTTTGACATCTTAAATTAAAGGCCTTCAAAGGTGAATACACATGGTTCTGTGAAATTGATTTCATTTCATTTGGGGCACAGGGTAGTGTAGCAGATAGTGTAATGCTAATACAGCACCAGTGAACTGGGTTCAAGTCTGCCACTGTTTTTAAGGAGTATGTACGTTCTCTCCATTTCCACATACTTTTCCTCAGGGTGCTCTGGTTTCCACCCTCCTTCCAAACACTTACAGGTTTGTATTAATTGGTTACATGGGTGTAATTGGCCGGTGCAGGCTCATTGGGTGAGAAGGGCCTGTTTCTATATTGTATCTCTAAATATGAAATTCAACATTACATCTAAAAATTGTATAGGAAGAGGCGCAGTCGACGTTTCAGGCCGAGACCTCTTCCTATAGATGCTGCCTGGCCTGCTGCGTTCACCAGCAACTTAGATGTATGTTGCTTGAATTTCCAGCATCTGCAGAATTCCTGTTGTTTGCATCTAAAAATTGTGATGACATTGCGCTTAATAGGTTCACCTGTCCATTTTGCTCCATACCTGAGCACTTCTCACTCCTTAACATTTTTTGTTCTTCTTTATTTCTGTTTCCTTTTTGCCTGTTGTCTCTATTGCTTTTGCCTTCTTAATATTTTGTATCCCCTTTCAGGGCACTTCACTGATTTTTCTCTGTCTTGTTCTGACTGCTGCTTTTTCGCATTCTTTCCAAATGCCATCCATCTGTAAGAATTTTCCGCTCTCAGGCATTAACTGCCTTGCCCCTGACCTGCTAACACTTTTATTTCAGTGTTCTGCTCTGAACTTTTTTTTAATAAAAGGAAAACTAACAAACAGAAGATTGCCACAAGACATAGGAGCAGAAGTCAACCTCTCGGCCCATGAAATCTGCTCCACCATGGCTGATTTACTATCCATCTCAGCCCCATTCTCCTCCCTTCTCCCTATCAACCTCCCTTTAAATGTTTTCAACTTGAGATGTACAGCCTTCTATAGCAATGATTTCCACAGATTCACCACTCTCTGGATAAAGAAATTCCCCCTCATCTCTGTTCTAAATAGATGTCCCACTGTTCTGAGGCTGTGCCCTCTGGTCCTAGACTCCCCCATTATAGGAAGCGTCCTCTCCACATCCCCTCTATTTGAGCCTTTCACTATCCGAAAGTTTTCGGTGAGATACTCCCCCCACCCATTCTTCTGATCTCCAGTGAGTACAGGCCCAGAGCTAACAAACACGCCTCATATGTTAATCCTTTCATTCCGGGAAGGACTCCCATGAACCTCCTCTGGACCCTCTCCAACGCTGGCACATCTTCTCTTAGATAAGGTGCCCAAAGCAGCTCCAGCAAAGTGATTAGTTGTAATCCTAGGTTCCATTCTGTCCCTGCTATTTGCTACCCCACACTGTTGTCCAGCCTTTGCATTTCGAGGACCCGAGAGCTGTTTCAGCCTTCCAGTAGAAAGGCAAAAGTACTCAGCGCTGCAGCAGTTTGACTGATGTGATTGAGTGGCAGTTCTTTTGACCCAAGCCTGCCTGTGTGGTCCCGGACCCCAGTGTTTAATCAGTAACTAAACTGCTAGGTATTCTCTGTTCTACTTCAGATTAGGCAGCACAGTAGTGTAGTGATTAGTGTACAGTAATGCTTTCCAGTGCCAGTAGCTGGAGTTCATACTGCTGTATGTGAGGAGTTTGTACATTCTCCCTGCGCCTGCATGCGTCTCCTCCCTCATTCCAAAGACATACGGTGAGTAGGTTAATTGATCACATGGGTGTAATTGGGCATCACAGCCTCACTGGGCCAGACGAATCTGTGACCATGCTGTATCTCTAAATAAGTGCCAGGTATACTTCTCAAATTTCAAGAAGCTGCAGAATTTGTTTAGGTATCCACAGTTATTTGCTCTGTATTTTTATTTGGTGATTTGTTTATGTTCCTGAATTTTTCTTTAAATAGTTGTTGCTTCACTGTTTTAGATTCAGATTTATTTATTGCAGGTACATCAAAACATACAGTGAAATGCATTGTTTGCAACACAACCTAGGATGTGCTGGGGGCAGCCCGCAAGTGTTCCCACACAATCTCACATCAAGATAGCTTGCCAGCAATGCTTAGCAGAATAACACAGAATATACCCAGCAATGAAGCAACAACAGTGAAACAAACTCTGATTTTCTCACCTTCCCTCCAACTCGCCCATCCACATACATACGTAGTCCTCTAACACCGGGACAGACAGGCCTTTCTTGGCCTTTAGCAGTCTCATGAATTCACAGGCACCAGGCCCCGACTTCCCCAGTGGACTCACTGAGATTCGCAAACCACGCTCTGGCCATTGGCTCTAAATTTCTTGATCCCCAACTGACCTTCAGGCTTCGATCTGGATCTCCGATTGACCTTTGGGCCTTGATCAGCCTTCAAGCTTCAATCTGGATCCCTGATCGGCCTCCAGGCACCGATCCGGACCCCTGATCGATCTTTAGTATTGACCTAGGACTTGCAGATGATGAAATTTGTTATTTTGTGGCAGCTGTACTGTGCAAGACATAAAAGGTACTATAAATTACAATAAGAAATGTATGTAGAAAAAATTAAATTAAATTAGCAGTGGAAAGAGATAAACATTGTGAGATAGTTTTCATGGATTGGTTAAGTTGTGACTGTGTGGGTTTCGTCCGATGCTCCAGTTTCCTCCCGCAGTCCAAAGACGTGTAGGTTGGCAGCATAATTGGTCATTGTAAATTATTCAGTGATTAGGCTCGGGCTAAACTGGGGGCTTGCTGGGCAGCACGGCTTGTAGGATCAGAAGGGCCTGTTCTGCGTTGTAACTCAATAAATAATAAAATAAATAAACTTCATTTCCTCTACAATCTCACTTATTGCTAGTGTTTCCTGAACACTGAACGATCTGGAACATGGCTCTTTAAATGAGGAAGGGAGGAAAGGTGTGTCCCTGACAAAAAAAATGAAGTGTCTTGCTCAAATCATTGATTGTTCATTCCCCTCCATAGATGTCAGACATTGCCTGACCTGCTGAGTTCCTCCATCATTTTGTGTGTGTGTATGTGTGTGTGTTGCTTGACTGTATTGGATCTCATGTCTGGCGTGTTCTAGTGTCTTAAACTAATGCACTGTAGCAATGTTCAAAACCTGAATCTTACTGCCTATGAAGGCAAGAGCCTGGCAATCTTGTTTTTCGCAGTTTTAGGTGATAAATCAAAAGGGTAATCATCTTATCTGCCGTTTATTTCAGAAACAGAATGACACTAACAGAGACAGCCAGCCTTTTAGAATCAGAATTGGGTTTAATTTCATTGGCATAGGTCATGAATTTTGTCGTTTTGTAGCCGCCGTACATTCCAATACTCATGTCCTCCACTGGTCAGGGTTGACCATGGATGTTACGTCCCAACTGTCTACGAGATATGCAGACCAACATGTAAGCCAGGGCAGTACGATATGGAGAGCAAGTTGTTGCTCATGTAGCAGACTCCCCCTCTCCATGCAGCTGATGAAACATAGAAAAATAGAAACCCTACAGCACAATACAGGCCCTTCGGCCCGCAAAGCTGTACCGAACATGTCCCTACCTTAGAACTACCTAGGCTTTACCCATAACCCTCTATTTTTCTGAGCTCTATGTAGCCATCCAGGAGTCTCTTAAAAGACCCTATCGTATCCACCTCCACCACCGCCACTGCAACCGGCAGCCCATTCCACGCACTCACCACTCTCTGCATAAAAAACTTACCCCTGACATCTCCTCTGTACCCACTTCCAAGTTCCTTAAAACTGTGCCCTCTCGTGCTAGGCATTTCAGCCCTGGGGGAAAGCCTCTGACTATCCACACGATCAATGCCTCTCATCATCTTATCCACTTTTTAAATTCTTTATTCTAAAGTTTTTTTTTCTTTTTTGAGTCCAAAGGAACAGCAGAATCCAATACATTTAGGCACCAGCGGCCTCGCGGAAATCATCAGTCTGCATTGAACTCAGTGTAGGACTGCTTTAGGGATGTCAGCTCCAGATTTTCCCTTGGGGTTGATTCCCGAAGCTTTCTCCACGGGTGGGTGTAGCTGCAAGGCAGTGGAGGTTTGAGATCAGAGTTTGCATTCTCCTAGAAGAGCTGCTGACCTCGGCTGATGAGCCCCATCCACCCAGCACGATTGGTTTTAATGTGGCAGTAACTTGGCTTTGCCCCTTCTCCTGTCTGTAGAAATGGTTCTGCAGGGCTTAGTAGCTAAGGCGCACATGAAGGCCAGAATCTGGACAGAGGCCAGAGGCTGTTTGAGACACATGCCATTGAGAGATTTAAGTCTGCTCCACCATTCAATCATGGCTGATCCTTTTTTTCCCTCCTCCTCAACCTCAGTTCCTGGCCTTCTTCCCCTAAACTTTTGATGCCATGTCCAATCAAGAATCTATTAATCTCTGTCTTAAATACACCCAATGACCTGGATTCCACAGCTGCATGTGGCAACAAATTCCACAAATTCACCACCCTTTGGCTAAAGAAATTTCTTTGCATCTCTATTTTGAATGGATGCACCTCTATTCTGAGGCTGTGTCCTCTTGTCCTAGACTTTCCCACCATGGGAAACATCCCTTCCACATCTACTCTGTCCGGGCCTTTCAACATTCGAAAGCTTTCAATGAGACCCCCCTTCATTCTGAATTCCAGCGAGTACAGACCCAGAGCCATCAAACGTTCCTCGTATAATAACCCTTTCATTCCTAGAATCATCCGTGTGAACCTCCTCTGGACTCTCTCCAATGCCAGCACATCTTTTCTAAGATGAGGAGCCCAACTGTTCACAATACTCAAGGTGAAGCCTCACCCGTACCTTTTAAAGCCTCAGCATCACATCCCTGCTCTTGTATTCTAGACCTCTTGAAATGAATGCTAACATTGCATTTGCCTTCCTTACCACCGACTCAATCTGCAAGTAACCTTCAGGGTGTTCTGCACAAGGACTCTGATGTCAGTCTACATCTCAGATTCCTGGATTTTCTCCCTGTTTAGAAAATAGTCTGCACATTTATTTTTACTACCAAAGTGCATGACCATGCATTTGCCAACATTGTATTTCATTTGCCACTTTCTTGCCCATTCTCCTAATCTGTCTAAGTCCTTTTGCATCCTTTCTGTTTCCTCAACACTACCTGTCCCTCCACCAATCTTCATATCATCTGCAAACTTGGCAACAAAGCCATCTATTCCATCATCTAAATCATTGATATACAGCATAAAAAGAAGTGGTCCCAACACCAACCCCTGATGAACACCACGAGTCACTGGCAGCCAACCAGAAAAGGATCCTTTTATTTCCACTCGCTGCTTCCTACCAATCAGCCAATGCTCTAACCATGCCAGTAAATTTCCTATAATACTATGGGCTCTTAACTTGGTAAGCAGCCTCATGTGTGGCACCTTGTCAAAGGCCTTCTGGAAGTCCAAATATACAACATCCACTACATCCCCTTTATCTACCCTACATGTAATATCCTCAAAGAACTCCAACAGGTTCATCAGGCAGGATTTTCCCTGAAGGAAGCCATGCTGGTGTTGTACTATCTTGTCCTGTGTCACCAAGTACTCAATCACCTCATCCTTAACAATTGACTGTAACATCTTCCCAACCACTGAGGTCGAGCTAACTGGTCTATAATTTCCTTTCTGCTGCCTTCCTCCTTTCTTAAGGAGTGGAGTAACATTTACAATTTTCCAGTCCTCTGGAACCATGCCAGAGTCCAATGATTTTTGAAAGATCATTTCTAATGCCGCCACAATCTCTAACACTAACTCTTTCAGAACCCTAGTGTGCAGTTCCTCTGGTCCAGGTGACTTATGTCTGAGAGGGCATAGTTTTAAGGTGCTTGGAGGTAGGTACCAAGGAGATGTCAGGGGTAACTAGGGGTAAGCTTTTTTACATAGAGTGGTGAGTGCGTAGAATAGACTGCTAGCCACGGTGATGGAGGCGGATACAACAGGGTCTTTTAAGGGGCTCCCGGATAGGTACATGGAGCTTAGAAAAATAGAGGGCTATGGGTAACCCGAGGTAATTTCTAAAGTAAGTTCATTTTCGGCACAGCATTGTGGGCCAAAGGGCCTGTATTGTGCTGTAGGTTTTCCATGTTTCTGTGTACTTTAGGTCTACATCATCAGGCATGCTGCAAGTGTACTCCACACTGAACAACAGCAAAATATTCTTTTAGTTCATCAGCCATCTCCTTATCCCCCATTATTATTTCTCCTGCCTCATTTTCTAGTGGTCCTATATCCACTCTCATTTCTCTTTTTTTTTAACATATTTGATAAAACTTTTACTATCCGCTTTGATGTTACTTGCTAGTTTGCCTTCATATTTCTTTTCCCTTTTAATGATTTTTTTAGTTGCTCTCTGTAGGTTTTTAAAAACTTCCCAATCCTCTATCTTCCCACTAATTTTTGCTTTGTTGTATGCCCTTTCTTTTGCTTTTACAATAGCTTTTGACTTCCTTTGTCAGCCATGGTTGTACTATTTTACCATTTGAGTATTCCTTCTTTTTTGGAATACACATGTCCTGCACCTTCCTCATTTTTCCTGGAAACTCAGGCCATTGCTGCTCTGCTGACATTTCTGCCAGCAACTCCTTCCAATTTACTTTGGCCAACTCCTCTCTCTCATACCACTGTAATTTCCCTTACTCCCCTGAAATACTGCTACGTCAGACTTTACTTTCTTCCTATCAAATTTCAAGTAAACCTCAATCATATTGTGAACACTGGTTTTTAAGGGTTCTTTTACCTTAATCTCCCTAATCGCCCCTGGTTTATTACATAACATCCAATCCAGTATAGCTGATCCCCTAGTAGGCTCAACAACAAACTGCTCTAAAAAGCCATCTCTTAGGCATTCAACAAACTCACTCTCTTGAGATCCATTACCAACCTGATTTTCCCAATCAACCAGCATTCCCATAACATTGCCCTTCTGACTCACCTTTTCTATTTCCTGTTGTAATCTGTGGTCCACCTCTCAGCCACTGTTGGGAGGCCTGTAGATAACTGCCATCAATGTCCTTTTACCCTTGCAGTTTCTTAACTCAACTCACAAGGATAACATCTTCCGATCCTATGTCACATCTTTCTATTGATTTGATGCCATTCTTTATCAGTAGTCACACTGCCTCCCCTGCCTACCTTCCTATCCCTCTGATATAACGTGTAACCTTGGACATTCAGCTCCCAACTACAACCACCCTTCAGCCACAATTCAGTGATGGTCACAACATCATACCTGACAATCTATAATGATGCTACAAGATCATCCACCTTATTTCTTATACTACATGCATTTAGATACAACACCTTGAATACCGTATTTGCTGTCATTTCTGACTCTCCATCCCTTACTGTATGTTTTGATGCTCAGCCTGTTGGCTGTATCTAAGTCCCAACACCTGCCTGCCCTTCCTGACAGTCTGACTGCTCGCTATCTTTACTTTTTAACATCTGTCCTATCCTGAGTCCCTTCACTCCAGTTCCCACCCCTCTGCCAAATTAATTTAAACACTCCCCAACAGCTCTAATAAATCTGATTGGTCCCCCTCGTGTTCAGGTGCAACCTGTCATTTTTTAAAATGTCATACGTCCCCCAGAAGAGATCCCAATGATCCAGGAACCTGAAGCCCTGCTCCCTGCACCATCTTCTCAGCCACGCACTTATCTGCCAAATCATCCTGTTTCTACCCTCACTGGCACGTGGCACAGGCAGCAATCCAGAAATTACTACCCTGGAGGTTCTGCTTCTCAGCTTTCTACCTGGCTCTCGAAATTCTCTTTTCAGGACCTCTTTGCTTTTCCTTCCTATGCCATTGGTACCAATATGTACCAAGACATCTGACTGCACCCCCTCCTTCTCCAAAATGTTCTGGATGCGATCTGACTCTGGCACCTGGGAGGCAACATACCATCCGGGTGTCTTGTTCACATCCACAGAATCTCCTGTCTGTTCCCCTCACTATTGAGCCCCCTATCACTACTGCTCCATTCTTCTCCCTCTTTCCCTTCTGCACCACGAACCCATGGTCAGTGCCTGTAACCTGGACACCAAGGCATTCTTCCCAGAGGTCATCCCCCATAAAAGTATCCAAAGTAGTATACTTGTTTTTGAGTGGAATGTCCACAGCGGTGCTCTGCTCTAACTGTCTATTGCTGTTTCTCCTGACGGTCACCCAGCTGCTCGCCTCCTGCAATTTCCGGGTGACTACTTCCCTGTAACTTTGATCAATTAAGTCCTCACTTTCCCGTACAAGCCGAAGGTCAACCAGTTTCTGCTCCAGATCCCTAACACGGTCTTCAAGGAGCTGCAGCCAAACGCACTTCATGCAAATGTAGTTCCCTGGGAGACTCTGGGTCTCCCAGTTCTCCAACATCCGGCACAGAGAGCACACCACAACCATTTAAATGGTACAATAAGAGAGGAAAAGGAAAAACTCAAAAAGGAAACCTTAACAGACACTTTACACAAAGCCAACGCCTCTTCTGAGCCGAAGCCTGTCACTTCTACTCTCGCCACTGGCCTACACCTGACAATGGCCGCTCTGCTTATCCCTTCTGTACTTTTATTTAGTTCGTAGAGCTCTGTTGACACTGTTGATAGGCCCCGTACATCGACTTCTCTAACTTCCGCTAAGGCCCCACCTCCCCCTCGTACCCCATCTGTTACTCATTTTTATGCACACATTCTTTCTCTCACTCTCCTTTTTCTCCCTCTGTCCCTCTGAATATACCTCTTGCCCATCCTCTGGGTCCTCCCCCCCCCCCGCTTGTCTTTCTTCCCGAACCTCCTGTCCCATGATCCTCTCGTATCCCCTTTTGCCTATCACCTGTCCAGCTCTTGGCTCCATCCCTCCCCCTCCTGTCTTCTCCTATCATTTTGGATCTCCCCCTCCCCCTCCAACTTTCAAATCCCTTACTCACTCTTTCTTCAGTTAGTCCTGACGAAGGGTCTCGGCCTGAAACGTCGACTGCACCTCTTCCTAGAGATGCTGCCTGGCCTGCTGCGTTCACCGGCAACTTTGATGTATGTTGCTTGAATTTCCAGCATCTGCAGAATTCCTGTAGTTTGCATTTAAACATCCATGAAGCTCTCTTTTTAAATACCCGCCGCCAACCTACGAGAAACACCTCTTCGTGGAGCTCTGTTGACACCGCTGATAGGCCCCATAATTTAATAGGTAGTGGGAGCTTATCCCTACCACCCTCCCCTGGCTATGCCAATCTTGAAGAACCATTATTCCAATACGTAATAATAAAAAACTATAAATTACAATAGAAAATATATTTTAAAAATTAAATAAAGTAGCACAAAATGAGAGCAAGAGAAAAGGAAAAAAAATCCTGGCAAAAAGAGACTAAACAGGCCCAGATTGTGGCAGCCTAGTAAACAAACACCTGACACATGGTTCTGGTGTGAAACGGATGCAGAATTTCCACCCCATCACACACGCCTTTCTTCTCTTCCGGTCTGTAATAATCATGTTGAGGATTGTTCAGTGCTCAGGAAACACTACCAGTAGATGAGATTGTAAAGGAAATGAATTTTATGCCTGGCCATCGCTGCAGTCATTATTACTATTGAATATATTTACCATTCTGATGCAAAATCATGCATGTAGCAGGCAAATTGGACAAGTTAAAATTAAAGATTACGGGGAGAAGGCAAGAGAGTGGAGTTGAGAGGGATAATAAATCGGCCATGATGGAATGGTCGATCCAACTTGATGGGCCAAATGGCCTAATTCTGCTTCTATGTTTTATGGTTTTAAATGAGTGGAGAAAATAATTGGATTTCTATTTTGCAGGACAAATTTCTTACTGTTCTTAGATTTGATTGTGGTCTAGTTTAGTCCTGCAGCTACATTACTTAGAATAGTCTGATTTCCCATTTTTTAATCTATTTTTCTTTGTGGTCACTGCTGAGGCTTTATCTCTGGGTCTTTCAAGACCTTTGCATGCAAGAAGTACTTTCTATCCATTATTTTGAATAGTGAATTTCACTGAGTAAGACAATGACAACAGCATATAAAAGGTTGCCAGTAATTGCATACTTTACAGTACAGAGTTATGAGCTCAGCCTTCATAAGGAAATTGATGCCAAGCCCTTTCTGAATGCATTGTTTGTATTGCTCTTCTATGTGGGCAGCAAGTACAGAACTGACTGATGTAATGAGGTTCAGAAGATGACCTTAGGAGCAGCTGCTGTGGGCCCCAGCCATTTTATCTTATTACATTTGGAGATACAGCATGGAACCGACCCTTCTGGCCCAATCAGCCATACTGGCCAGCAACCCACCTATGTCGAGCCATATAAAACTATAGCACAGAAACACACCCTTCAGCCCATCTAGTCATTGCTGAACCACTTAAACTGCGTAGTCCCATCAACCTGCACCCAGACCGTAGCCCTTCGTACCCCTAGCAACCACATACCTATCCAAACTTCTCTTAAATGTTGACATCGGAATCACATCCACCGCTTGCACTGGTGCCTCATTCCACATTCTCACTACCCTCTGAATGAATTTCCCCTCATATTCCCCTTAAACATTCCACCTCATAATTTTGTATTCCTCTGTTAAATCTCCCCTCAATTTTCTATGTTCTGGAGAGTAAAGTTGTAACTTTTTCTATCCTTTCTGATAGCTCGGGTCCTTCAGTCCCAGCAACATCCTTGTAGATTTTCTCTGTACTCTTTCAAACTTATTTCATAACATCTCAACTTCTGTATTCAATACTTTGATCTATGAAGGCCAATGTGCTGAAACTTTCTTTTTGACTATATCTACCTGTGACACCACTTTCAATAAATTATGGACCTGTACTCCCAGATCCCTCTGTTCTACCGCCCTACTCAGCAACGTTCCCTCTAAGTTGAAATGGCCAGTGGGTGCAAAAATCTTGGGCTGTGAAGTGTTTTGCCCAGTGACAACAATAATAAAAACAATAATTATTCATCAATAAAAACAGTATAAATAAGCCAGTCCTACAATCTGCAGACAAATCATCGTAAACTCCACGTTGTCAAAACCGTCTGAATCAGAAACTGGAAAAGGAATGTGTATGACCGTGAAATACAGTATAGTTAACATACCAACGTGACAGAGGGTGACAACCTTTACAACCTTTTGTGCGCAGATTAAATTCCTTTGTGCGCTAGTAGCAAAAGCTGTGTGCATGCGCACACATTAGAGGGAACATTGCTCCTCCGTGCCCTACTGCTCACTGTGGAAGACCTACTCTGATTGGCCCTCCTAAAGGGCAATACTTCACACTTGTCTGCATTAAATTCCATCTGCCATTTTTCAGATGGTCCAGATCCCATTGCAAGCTTTGATTGTCTTCCTTGCTGTCCTCTATACCCCCAGTCTTGGTGTCACCTGCTAATTTGCTGATCCAATTAATCATATTATCATCCAGATCGTTGATATAGATGTCAAACAACATCTGACCCAGCACCGATCCCTGCGGCACTCCACCTCCAGCCAGAGAGGCAACCATCTACATCTACCTCCTGGCTTCTCCCGCAAAGCCAATGTTTAGTCCAATTTACTACTTCATCTTGAATGCCAAATGACTGAACCTTCTCGATCAACCTCCTATGCGAGGTCTTGTCCAATGCCTTGCTGAATTCCATGTACACAATATCCATTGCCTTGTCTTCATCAAATTTCCTGGTAAATTCTTTTGAAAAGCTGTATAAGATTGGTTAAACACGACTTACCACTCACAAAGCCATGCTGACTATGCCTAATCAGTTCCTGTCTATCCAAATACTCATATATCCAGTCCACTAACTTTCCCACTTCTGATGTCAGGCTCACAGGTTTCCTGGTTTATTCTTAGAGTCTTTCTTAAACAGCAGAACAACATTAGCTATTTTCCAATTTTCTGGTACCTCACCTGTCGCTAAGGATGATTTAAATATCTCTGCTATGGCCCCTGCAATTTATGCACTTGCCTCCCACAGGGTCCAAGGGAATATCTTGTCAGGCCATGGGGATTTATCCAGCCTAATTTACCTCAAGACAGCAAAAACGGCGTCCTTTGTAATCGGTACAGGGCCCATGACCTCACTGTGGGACTGTCTTACCTCTATAGACTCTGTGTACATCTCCCGAATGAATTTGTTGTTGTTCAGTTGAGTGCGACTCTTTGTGACCTCATGGACCATAGGGTCCACAGGGTTTTCATGGCAAAATACGGAAGTAGATTGTCAGGCCTTTCTTCCACGTCGATACTGCTGCTGCCCAGGTTGGGACCCGGCTGGGTTTGAACTCCGGCCCATCTGTCTTGAAGTCACCACCAGCTGCCCCTGCCCCACAAATAAATACAGGTGCAAAAGATCCATTTAAGATCATCTCCGTCTCTTTTGGTTCCATGCATCAATTACCATTCTGGTCTTCCAGAGGACCAATTTTCTCTAACTAGTAACATCACCACTCCCCCTTTAATCCCTTCCACTCTATCACATCTAGGTCAACGGAACCCCAGAACATTTGACAGGACAATTTTACAGTGACCAGTTAACCTACTAACTAGTATGTCTTTGGACTTTGGGAGGAACCCGGAGGAAACACACTCATTTATGGAAGGATGTAGGTACTTCTCACAGAGAACGCCACATTTGAACTTTGAACTCCACCTGGAGCTGTAATTGTGTCGTGCTGATCACTACGCTACCATGGTACCCTATATTTTATGCAGTTCTGTGTAAAAGTCTCAGGCACATATTTATAGGTAGGGTGCACAGTACAGTATTTGTTAATGTGGAGTGGAGAGTGAGTCTGCAAATCTGATAGGAGCAAAGATGTTGGGAATGGTGAAGCACCGGCTCCTGGGAGGGGTTTGGGAAGGTGGCAGAGAAAGAGAGTGGGGGTAGCGGGGGTGCAGATACATCCAGCCCAGAGACATCAGGCAACGGCATGTGATCCAAACAATTGGTTTATTGATAATTACAGAATGTCTTTCTGATGCTTCCCACTTTGCCTTCCCCCTTTTTCCAACCATGATTCCTCTCTCCCTGCCCCCTTCCCTCTCTCAGACCACAATAGAGACCCATATCAGAATCAGGTTTATCATTACTCACATATGTCAGGAAATTTATTTTTTTTTTGTGGAGCAGTACGGTGCAATACATAAAATTACTACAGTACTGTGAAAAAGTCTTAGGCACCTTAACTATATATACAGTACATACATCAGACTTTTGCACAGTACTGTATATTTTAAATTTGGGCACATTGGACTAATCCTAACCTAATATAAAAATTGTTGTCTGTCTGCAGGTGAATATTTGCCTAATTTGGTTCAACTAAAGCTGAATGGAAGTTTTATTACATCAGTGCGGTAGGTTAAACACTTCAAAATAGAGTCATGGAGTTGCAGTATTATACAGCATAGAAGCAGGCCATTCAGCCCAGCTTGTCCACGTTGATCTGTAGACACCTTTCCAGATAAATCCCATTCACCAGCACTTGGTCCATCGGCTTACTTGCCCCCACCAATCTTTAGCTAGATGGTGGTGAGTCTGTGGAATTCATCGCCACAGACGACTGTGGAGGCCAAGTCATTGGGTATATTTACAATGGCAGTTAATAGGTTCTTGATTAGCAAGGATGTCATAGGTTACAGGGAGAAGGGGAGAGAATGGGGTTGAAAGGGAAAATAAATCAACCACGAGAGATCAGACTTGATGGGCTGAATGGTCTTTTTTGCTCAGCTGTCTTATGGTCCTATGGCAATCTCAACACTTCTTTAATGCTGTCAGTGATCCAGCTTCAACCACTCTCCTACAGTTAATTCTGCACATTTACCATTTCCTGAGTGAAAAGATTCTCCTCATGTCCTCTCTAAAACCTTCAACCCTTACCCTAAACCCATCCTTCTAGTTTTATCTATCTCTGATTTCCTGTGTTTATCACATGACCATAGTTGTTAAGCTTCTGTTGGTCAAGATTGACCATGGATGTTGCGTCCTAGCTGTCTATGTAGTCAGTACGCAAGCCAGGGCAGTACAATATGTAGTCAGTACGCAAGCCAGGGCAGAACAATATGTAGTCAGTACGCGAGCCAGGCCAGTACAATATGTAGTCAGTACGCAAGCCAGACCAGTACAGTATGTAGTCAGTACGCAAGCCAGGGCAGTACAATATGTAGTCAGTACGCAAGCCAGGCCAGTACAGTATGTAGTCAGTACGCAAGCCAGGCCAGTACAGTATGTAGTCAGTACGCAAGCCAGAGCAGTACAATATGTAGTCAGTACGCAAGCCAGGCCAGTACAATATGTAGTCAGTACGCAAGCCAGGCCAGTACAATATGTAGTCAGTACGCAAGCCAGGCCAGTACAATATGTAGCCAGTACGCAAGCCAGGCCAGTACAGTATGTAGTCAGTACGCAAGCCAGGGCAGTACAATATGTAGTCAGTACGCAAGCCAGGGCAGTACAATATGTAGTCAGTACGCAAGCCAGGCCAGTACAATATGTAGTCAGTACGCAAGCCAGGCCTGTACAATATATAGTCAGTACGCAAGCCAGGGCAGTACAATATGTAGTCAGTACGCAAGCCAGGGCAGTACAATATGTAGTCAGTACGCAAGCCAGGGCAGTACAATATGTAGTCAGTACGCAAGCCAGGCCAGTACAATATGTAGTCAGTACGCAAGCCAGGCCTGTACAATATGTAGTCAGTACGCAAGCCAGTCCAGTACAGTATGTAGTCAGTACGCAAGCCAGGGCAGTACAATATGTAGTCAGTACGCAAGCCAGGGCAGTACAATATGTAGTCAGTACGCAAGCCAGGCCAGTACAATATGTAGTCAGTACGCAAGCCAGGGCAGTACAATATGTAGTCAGTACACAAGCCAGGGCAGTACAATATGTAGTCAGTACACAAGCCAGGCCAGTACAATATGTAGTCAGTACACAAGCCGGGGCAGTACAATATGTAGTCAGTACACAAGCCAGGGCAGTACAATATGTAGTCAGTACACAAGCCAGGGCAGTACAATATGTAGTCAGTACACAAGCCAGGCCAGTACAATATGTAGTCAGTACACAAGCCAGGGCAGTACAATATGTAGTCAGTACACAAGCCAGGCCAGTACAATATGTAGTCAGTACACAAGCCAGGGCAGTACAATATGTAGTCAGTACACAAGCCAGGGCAGTACAATATGTAGTCAGTACACAAGCCGGGCCAGTACAATATGAGTCAGTACACAAGCCAGGGCAGTACAATATGTAGTCAGTACGCAAGCCAGGGCAGTACAATATGTAGTCAGTACGCAAGCCAGGGCAGTACAATATGTAGTCAGTACACAAACCAGGGCAGTACAATATGTAGTCAGTACACAAGCCAGGGCAGTACAATATGTAGTCAGTACACAAGCCAGGGCAGTACAATATGTAGTCAGTACACAAGCCGGGGCAGTACAATATGTAGTCAGTACACAAGCCAGGGCAGTACAATATGTAGTCAGTACGCAAGCCAGGGCAGTACAATATGTAGTCAGTACGCAAGCCGGGGCAGTACAATATGTAGTCAGTACAACAAGCCAGGGCAGTACAATATGTAGTCAGTACGCGAGCCAGGCCAGTACAATATGTAGTCAGTACGCAAGCCAGACCAGTACAGTATGTAGTCAGTACGCAAGCCAGGGCAGTACAATATGTAGTCAGTACGCAAGCCAGGCCAGTACAGTATGTAGTCAGTACGCAAGCCAGGCCAGTACAGTATGTAGTCAGTACGCAAGCCAGGGCAGTACAATATGTAGTCAGTACGCAAGCCAGGGCAGTACAATATGTAGTCAGTACGCAAGCCAGGCCAGTACAATATGTAGTCAGTACGCAAGCCAGGCCAGTACAATATGTAGTCAGTACGCAAGCCAGGGCAGTACAGTATGTAGTCAGTACGCAAGCCAGGGCAGTACAGTATGTAGTCAGTACGCAAGCCAGGCCAGTACAATATGTAGTCAGTACGCAAGCCAGGCCTGTACAATATGTAGTCAGTACGCAAGCCAGGCCTGTACAATATGTAGTCAGTACGCAAGCCAGGCCAGTACAGTATGTAGTCAGTACGCAAGCCAGGGCAGTACAGTATGTAGTCAGTACACAAGCCGGGGCAGTACAATATGTAGTCAGTACACAAGCCAGGCCAGCACAATATGTAGTCAGTACACAAGCCGGGGCAGTACAATATGTAGTCAGTACACAAGCCGGGGCAGTACAATATGTAGTCAGTACACAAGCCAGGCCAGTACAATATGTAGTCAGTAGACAAGCCAGGGCAGTACAATATGTAGTCAGTACACAAGCCAGGCCAGTACAATATGTAGTCAGTACACAAGCCAGGGCAGTACAATATGTAGTCAGTACACAAGCCAGGCCAGTAAAATATGTAGTCAGTACAGAAGCCAGGGCAGTACAATATGTAGTCAGTACACAAGCCAGGGCAGTACAATATGTAGTCAGTACGCAAGCCAGGCCAGTACAGTATGTAGTCAGTACGCAAGCCGGGGCAGTACAATATGTAGTCAGTACACAAGCCAGGGCAGTACAATATGTAGTCAGTACACAAGCCAGGGCAGTACAATATGTAGTCAGTACACAAGCCAGGGCAGTACAATATGTAGTCAGTACGCAAGCCAGGGCAGTACAATATGTAGTCAGTACGCAAGCCAGGCCAGTACAATATGTAGTCAGTACGCAAGCCAGGGCAGTACAATATGTAGTCAGTACGCAAGCCAGGGCAGTACAATATGTAGTCAGTACACAAGCCAGGGCAGTACAATATGTAGTCAGTACACAAGCCAGGGCAGTACAATATGTAGTCAGTACACAAGCCAGGCCAGTACAATATGTAGTCAGTACACAAGCCAGGGCAGTACAATATGTAGTCAGTACACAAGCCAGGGCAGTACAATATGTAGTCAGTACACAAGCCAGGCCAGTACAATATGTAGTCAGTACACAAGCCGGGGCAGTACCATATGAAGAGCAAGCTGTTCACCTGCAGCAGGCTCTCCCTCTCCACACAGCTGATGAATCCAAAGGAACGGCAGAGAATGATACAGTTTGGCACCAGTGGCATCGCAGGAGTTGCTAGACAACATTGAACTCAACATAGGACTGCCTTAGGGATTCCTGCTCCAGATTTGTCCTTGATGCTTGCTCCTGAAACCTTCCCCATGAGTGGGTATAGCTGCAGCAGTGGAGATTTGAGATCCAAGGTTTCCTTCTCCTAGATGACCTGCCAATCACGGCTGATGAGCTCCGCCTGCCTGAACTACCGTATCCTCTCTCCTCTCTCCTCGTTCTCTTCTGTAGCTCAGTCATGTTCTCTCTTAGCCTTCTCTGTTCTGGAAAGAACAGTTACTGGAGGCATGAATACGGTAACATAAGGTTCAAGTTTATCAGATATACTTTGAAACCTACAGTGAAATGCATCATTTGCATTAACGAGCAAAACATCCAAGAAAGCTCTGGGGGCAGCCCACAAGTTTCACCTCACATTCTGGCACCAGCATAGCACGTCCACAATGCTCAACAGAACAACAAGCAACAAATCAACAGCAAAACGAGCCCTGTTACTCCCTGGTCCCCACCCCCACACACACACACACACACACACACACACACACACACCTTTAACAGAAAAGGTAGCCAGTGTCTTTTTTCCCACACTTGAAATGTCAACTAGTTGATGCCTAGATATATCTAGGATGTGCTGGGACACATCATCAGTGACGTAACCGGGGGTTATCAAGTGTTTCAAATCTTTCAACATCAGTCATCCTCACCCAGGCGACCCAGCTAGGGTTAATCAGCCCCCGGCTTGTATCCCAGCAGCAGTGGTCCACGGGTCACACGTCTTAATCCACAGCCATCCAGAGGCTTATGTGAGAGAGTAGGTTCTGCAGAGCAAGCAGCCAGCAGAGTCTCTACACCCCACCTCTATAGGCTCACATTGTGCCCTCCGCTCCCGTCTTCAGCACTACTCTATCAGCTGCTGGTATTTGGCCTTCTAGTGCTTAAATGCCTGCTCAATCCGGTCTTCCCAAACTTGTCAGTTCTACTATGATCTCCTGTTTCAAGCTTTCTGACAGACTATGTCAGGCCTCAGTGATGATGTTGTGATGAGGTAAGGGAACTTTAATTGCTTGTCAAGATCAGTTTTCAGTTACCAGTCAGATGCCGTGGCAAGCAAGCCTGTTGGTTATCTGGGCTGTGGTTGGTTTCCAGCTTTGGGTTGGTGGAGGTGCTTCCTGTTGTTAATGGCCGAGGGGATATTTTCTGCCGCTGTCTTCAGCACCTGATCATGGCACCAGCGATAGCAGCCTTCACCCAGTGCTTTTGTGCACCTGCTGAGGATGTGTTCCAGGGTCGCTGTGCCAGGGCAGAGAGGACATGATGGTGCCTCGCTATTGCCCTAAGCAAATAGATTCGCTGGACTAGACAGGACGTTGTGCAAAGCGTCAAAGGTTCATTTTATTGTCAAAGTATGCAGAGAGCCATGAAATACAGAAAGACGGTGGGAGTTGTTGAAAGAAAAGACATCAACTCCTCCCCCCCCACCCGGCATGAAAAAGAAAAAATAACCAAAACTCGCAAACCCCGACATCCCCCACACCCTCTCCCACAGGAGAAAACTTCAACAACAGTAACAAATACCCAACCCCTCCCCAACAGAAAAGAACAGTCACAATAGCATCAACCCTTCCCCCCCCACCCTCACACACAAAAAATTAACAAATCACCCACCCGTCAATCGGCCACAAGAAGGAAAACACTGAAAAACACAGATTGGATCATTAACTTGATGCGCTGGGGTTCTGCCTGTTAAATACTGGAGGGTATAGCTTTAAGGTGCGAGAAGAAAAGTTTAAAGAGGATTTCGGAATCAAGTTTCTTTCACACGTACAGTGGTGGGTGATCAGAACACACTGCCATGGGAGGTGGTAGGAGCAGGTATGACTGCAATGTTTAAGGGTCATTTAGACAGATGTGATAAGGTAGGCAATGGCAGATATAGACCATGTGCAGTGAGAGGGGAGTAGTTATATTGGCCTTGTAGTTGGGATAAACGTGGGCTAAAGAGCCTGTTCATGGCTGTACTATTCTATGTTCTATATGCTTTACTCGTTGAACTCCTTGCATTGAAATGGATGCATTTTAGCTTTGAACTCCTCTGTTGTGCACTTACTTGTTTTCCTTACTGGACTTTATATCTGCTCTTGGTGATTGTACCTGTCTAACAGAACAATTACTCAGAGTCCCCTTCCCTTGCCAACTCAGTTTAAACCTTCCCTCACAGTGCCAGCAAGCCCATCAGCAGAGATGTTGGTGCTTTCCTGGGTAAAGCGCAACCTGTTGCTCTGGTATAGGTCCCATCTTCACTAGAAATCGTGTTGCTCCTCATGACGACAGTGGAGAAGGCCATGGATGGACATATCGGAATGGGAATGGGAAGTGGAATATAAACGGGTGGCCACTGGGAGATCCTGTTTGTTCTGGTGGACGGAGTGTAGATGCTCGGCGAAGTGGTCTCCCAATCTACGTCGGGTCTCGCTGATGTATAGGAGGCCACACCAGGAGCACTGAACACAGTAAATGACCCCAACAGACTCACAGGTGAAATGTCGCCTCACTTGCAAGGACTGTTTGGGGCCCTGAATGGCAGTGAGGAAGGAGGTGTCAGGGCAGGTGTAGCACTTGTTCCGCTAGTAGGGATGTGCCAGGAGGGACGAATGGACAAGGGAGGATTGATCCCTGCGGAAAGCAGAATGTTGGGGGGGAGGAGGGAGGGGAAGTTGTGCTTGATGGTGGGATCCCATTGTAGGTGGCAGAGGTGTTGGAGAATTATGTACTGGACACGGAGGCTGGTGGAGTCGTACGTGAGGAGACGAGGAACCCTATCCCTGGTGGGGTGGCGGGAGGATGTGGTAAGAGCAGACGTGCATGAAATGGAAGAGATGCCGTTGAGAGCAGCGTTGATAGCAGAGGAAGGGAAGCCCCTTTCTTTGAAAAAGGAGGACATCTCCTTCATTCCAGAATAAGAAGCCTCATCCTGAGAGCAGAGACAGAGGAAATGAGGAAAGGGGACGGTGTCTTTACAAGTAGTAGGGTGGGATGAGGTGCAGTCTTGGTAGCTGTGAGAGTCTGTGGCTTTGTAATAAACATTGATGTATAAGCTGACTCTGGAGATAGAGACAGTGAGATTGAGAAAGGGAAGGAAGGAAGGTGTTGGAAATGGACCAGGTGAATTTGAGGGTAGGGTGGAAGTTAGAGGCAAAGTGCATGAAGTTGGTGAGTTCAGCACAGGTGCAGGAAGCAGCACTAATGTAGTCATCGATGCAGTGTAGGAAATGTGCGGGACAGACACCCACGTAGACTGTTCTACTTAGCCGACAAACATGCAGGCATAGCTGGGATCCATGCAAGTGCTCTTGGCTACACCTTTTGTTTGAAGGAAGTGGGAGGAGCCAAAGGAGAGATTTCTCAAACTTCCGATAATGCCCCCCAACCCGTCTCTCCGTTTCCCATCCCCGTTTTCCTCTCTCACCTCATCTCACCAATCAAGTTCCCAGCTCTTTACTTTATCACCTGGTGGTTCTCTCTCCCTTTCCGCCCACCTTTTAAATCTACCCCTCAGCTTTTTTCTCCAGTCCTTCTGAAGGGTTTTGGCCCAAAACATCAACTGTACTTTTTTCCATAGATGTTGCCTAGCCTCCAGCATTTTATGTGTGTTGCATGACATAAACTTCCTGACTCTGTATTCCATCTGCCAATTCTTTGCCCATTCTTCTAATCTGTCGAAGTCTTTCTGTAGAAATTACATATGCTGCACCATTTTTCATATAGGCTAAAAACTTTACAACAAAGCCATCAATTCCATTATCCACATCATTGACATATAGCATAAAAATAAGCGGTCCCAACACAGATCCCTGTGGAACACCACTAGTCACTGGCAACCAATCTGAAAAGGCTCCCTTTATTCCCATTCTTGAACTCCTGTCAATCAGCCACTTCTTTATCAATGCTAGTATCTTTCTTGTAATACCATAGCCTCTTAATTTGTTAAGCTGCTTCATGTGTGGCACCTTGTCAAAGGCCTTCTGAAAATCCAAGCACACAACATCAACTGATTCTCCTTTGTCTATCCTGCTCATTATTTCTTCAAAGAATTCCAACAGATTTGTCAAGCAAGATTTTTTCTTGAGGAAACCAGGCTGACTATGGCCTATTTTATCATGTGCCTTCAAGTACCCTAAAACCACATCCTTAACAATCGACTCCAACATCTTCTCAACCACTGAAGTCAGACTAACTGGCCTATAGTTTCCTTTCTTCTGCCTCTCTCATTCTTAAAAAGTGGTGTGACATCTGCAATTTTCCAGCCTTCTGGAACCATTCAAGAATCTAGTGATTCTTGAAAGGTTATTAGTATGCCTCCACAGTCTCGTCAGCCACCTCTTTTAGAACCCTGGCGCGTACACCATCTGGTCCAGGTGACTTATCTATCGTTGGACCTTTCAGTTTCCCAAGAACCTTCTCCCTTGTAATGGCGACTTCACACACTTCTGATCCCTGGCACTCTGGAACTTCCACCATACTGCTAATGTCTTTCACAGTGAAGAATGACGCAAAATACTTATTCATTTCGTCCGCAGTTTCCTTGACCCCATTACCACCTCTCCAGCATCGTTTTCCAGTGGTTTGATATCCACTCTCGTCTCCCTTTTACAGTTTATATATATGAAGAAACTTTTGGTATCCTCTTTAATGTTATTGGCTAGCTTACTTTCTACAAATTCCCCCTCTTGGGATCTAGCACCAACCTAATTTTCCCTATCTAATTTCATTTTGAAATCTCCTTTGACTATTGTAACATTGCCCTTTGGCATGCATTTTCTATCTCACAGTGTAATTTGTAGACCACATCCTTACTACTGTTTGGGGCTCTGTATAGAACTTCCTTCGGGGTCTTTTTACCCTTGCAGTTCCTTAGCTTGATAGACAATGATTCAACACCTTCCTACCCTATGTCACCTCTTTATAGTGATTTGATTTCATTTTTTCCCAACAGAGCAGCACCATCCCCTCTGCCTTCCCGCCAGTCCTTTCGATACAATGTGTATCCTTGGATGTTAAGTTCCCAGCTATGATTCAGTGATGCCTACAACATCATACATGCCATTCTGTTACTGTGCTACGAGTTCTCTATCTTATTCCATATACTGAGTGCATTCGAATATAACACTTCCAGTCCTGTATTCACCCTTTTTGATTCTGTCTACCTTTTACATGCAATCCATCCTGTTCACTGGAATTTTACCCCATCATCAGCCTCTCCTTGCTAGCAGTCTCACTACACACTGCCTCTGTTTGTAAACCAGCTACCTCATCCTCAGCACTATCACTCTGGTTCTCAACCCCCCCCCCCCCGCCAAATTAGTTTAAATCCCACCGAACAACTCTAATAAACCTGCCCTCAAGGATATTGTTCCCCTCAGGTTCAGATGTAACCTGTCCCTTTTGTACAGGTCATATCTTCTCCAGAAGAGATCCCAGTGATCCATAAATCTGAAACCCTACCCCCTGCACCAGTTCCTCAGCCACACATTCACCTGCCAGATCATCCTATTCTTACACTCATTGGTGCATGGCACAGGCAGCAATCCAGAGATTACTCCCCTGGAGATCCTGTTTCTCAGCTTTCTACCTAGCTCACTAAAATATCTCCTCAGGACCTCCGCACATTGTCTACCTCTGTCATTGGTGCTAACAACCATCCAGACTTCTGGCTGCTCACCCTCGCCCTTGAGAATGCCATGGATCTGATTTGAAACATCTCTGACCCTGACACCAGGGAGCCAACATACCATCTGGGTATCTCTATCATGCCCACAGAATCTCATCTCTGTTCCTGTGACTATGGAATCTCCTATCTATACTGCTGGCTTCTTCACCTGTCTGCTCTTCTGAACCATAGCTCCAGACTCATTGCCAGAGACATGGTCATTGTGACTCCCCCTGTCGGTCGCCCCTCAACAGTATCTAAAGTTGTATAAGTATTATTGAGGGGAACAGCCACAGGTGTACTCTGCAGTGGCTGCCCATTTCCCTTTCTTTTCCTGACAGTCACCCAGTTACCTGTCTCCTGCAATCTCCCTATAGCTTCTGTCCATCACCTCCTCCTTTTCCTGGGTGAGTTGAAGGTCATCAAGCTGCAGCTTGAGTTCCTTAATACATTCTCTCAGGAGCTGCAGCTCAGTGCAGCTGCTGCAGATGTGTTTATCCAGGAGAATAGATGTTTCCTGGACTTCCCACATCCCACACACAACATAAAACACTGCCCCCAGAGCTATTCTCACTATACTATGCTCTAATAGATGAGGAATGAACAAATAAAAAAAAACAGGAGAAATTTACCAGAAACTTTATCTCACCCAAGTCTAATCTCGCCTAAGCCTGATTAGCCCTGCTCTGCTGGGGGAGAAGCTGACAGCGATGCAGGTGGATGCTTCCCTGGTGTCATGGATTCTTAATTACCTGACTGGCAGACCACAGTACGTGTGCTTGCAACACTCTGTGTCCGACAGAGTGATCAGCAGCACTGGAGCTCCACAGGGGACTGTCTTGTCTCCCTTTCTCTTCACCATTTACACCTCAGACTTCAACTACTGCACAGAGTCTTGTCATCTTCAGAAGTTTTCTGATGACTCTGCCATAGTTGGATACATCAGCAAGGGAGATGAGACTAAGTACAGGGCTACGGTAGGAAACTTTGTCACATGGTGTGAGCAGAATTATCTGCAGCTTAATGTGAAAAAGACTAAGGAGCTGGTGGTAGACCTGAGGAGAGCTAAGGTACCGGTGACCCCTGTTTCCATCCAGGGGTCAGTGTGGACATGGTAGAGGATTACAAATACCTGGGGATACGAATTGACAATAAACTGGACTGGTCAAAGAACACTGAGGCTGTCTACAAGAAAGGTCAGAGCCGTCTCTATTTCCTGAGGAGACTGAGGTCCCTTAACATCTGCCGGACGATGCTGAGGATATTCTATGAGTCTGTGGTGGCCAGTGCGATCATGTTTGCTGTTGTGTGCTGGGGCAGCAGGCTGAGGGTAGCAGACACCAACAGAATCAACATGCTCATTCGTAAGGCCAGTGATGTTGTGGGGATGGAACTGGGCTGTCTGACGGTGGTGTCTGAAAAGAGGATGCTGTCCAAGTTACATGCCATCTTGGACAATGTCTCCTATCCACTACATAATGTACTGGTTGGTCACAGGAGTACATTCAGCCAGAGACTCATTCCACCGAGATGCAACACAGAGCGTCATAGGAAGTCATTCCTGCCTGTGGCCATCAAACTTTACAACTCCTCCCTTGGAGGGTCAGACATCCTGAACCAATAGGCTGGTCCTGGACTTATTTCATAATTTACTGGCATAATTTACATATTACTATTTAACTATTTATGGATTTATTATTTATGGTGCAACTGTAACGAAAACCAGTTTCCCCCGGGATCAATAAAGTATGACTATGACTATGACAAAACCACTCTGAAACTGCCATGCTCAGAGAATGACTACTCCTCTTGCACCTGCATTATTCTGATTCATCCTTTCAAATGAATCCCTCTTGTTGATTGGTCGCGGCCCATTTCAGCGAAGCTCTGCCTTTTAAATCTTGACCACGGACCTGATTGAAAGGTAGCTCTTTTTACACACTCCCTCTCTTTAATTGGTTGCTGCCCAACTCAGGACTCACACCACCAGGTTTGGGAACAGTTATTGTGCGTGAACCATCAGGCTCTTGAACCAGAGGGGATAACTTCAGTCAGCTTCACTCACCCCATCACTGAACTGTTCCCACAACCTAAAGACTTACTTTCATGGAATTTTCAACTCATGTTCTCAATTTTTTTGCTCATTTATTAATTATTATTATTATTTCTGTCTTTCTATTTACTTTTGCACGGTTTGTTGTCATTTGCACATTTGTTGTTTGTTTGTCCGTCCTGTTGTGTACAGTCTCTCATTGATTCTATTGTGCTTCTTGGACTTACTGTGAATGCCCACAAGAAAATTCATCTCAGGGTTATATATGGTGACGTTTTTGTACTTTGATAATAAAATGACTTTGAAC
Organism: Mobula hypostoma; assembly: GCF_963921235.1. Taxonomy (NCBI): domain Eukaryota; kingdom Metazoa; phylum Chordata; class Chondrichthyes; order Myliobatiformes; family Myliobatidae; genus Mobula; species Mobula hypostoma. The sequence continues at coordinate 62,826 of NW_026948141.1, forward strand.
TTTGAATGGAAAAGGAGAGAATGGGAGCAGTGAGAAATTACTGGAAATCTGAGAAATTGATAGTCGTGTTAGTTAAGCTGAAATGTTAAGTGTTTCTTCATAGCTGGCACTTAGATAAGATACTAAAGGAACGACTCATTGGGTAAATACAGAAGAACACATGCTGCTGTTTAATTAGTCAGGGTGTCAAAGGTTATGGGGAGAAGGCAGCAGAATGGGGTTTAGAAGTATAATAAAGCAGCCATGATGGAATGGTGTAGTAGACTCAATAGGATGAGTGGCTTAATTCTGCTCCTAGGTTTTATGATCTTATGTGCAACTGCAGAGAGACATGCACGGACACACACATGAAATATGGAAACTGTTCTGACTGTCTTGAAAAACACTGACAGTAATGGAAGCTTTATAATACACAGTGAGTTTTTGCAGAGAACGCACGGAGCTGTACAACAATAATTGATGTCATTCAGTGCTGTCTAGATCATCTTAAGCATTGTTTCATGTTTGCTTGTTAGCCTGTGATATGTGCTATGTTTCAGACACTTAGCTTCACATGGTCTAGACTAGAGCCTCTCAGAGGCCTAGCTGCCTGAACAGTAGAATGTTGCCATCTGGAAACTCCATTTGATGAATTCCTAATTCCTCAAAAATTCAGAAAACAAGTGGGTTATTTAAGTTTGGAAGTTTGTGCCTTGTTCCAACATCATTCAGATTGTAAAGTGTTGACAAGCCATAAGCTCACAGTGCGTGGGCCTGAGAAGTGAAAGATTAAACAAGTAAGTGTGTGATGCAGGCCGTAGGTCCTTAAGGTTGTTATACCTGGTAGTGTGGATGAGCTCCCAGTACCTATTAAATGCTCTGAATGGCACGCATCTCAATACCAAGTCCAGCTCACGACCTTCATGCATGGCTTAACTACTAAACCCAGTGGAACTGATAGCAGAGGGGCAAAGGTGGGTTACTCACACCTTAAAACCAGTCACTTTGTGCAGATGAGGCTCGTCAGCTGTGTTTGGTAACTCATCTAGGAGAAGGAAAACTCTGATCTCAAAACTCCGCTGCCTTGCGGCTTTACCCAATCATTGGAAAGGTTTCAAGAGTAAACCCCGAGGAAAATCCGGAGGTGGTGTCCCTAAGGCAGTCCTACATTGTGCTCAATACTGACTGGCAACTCCTGCGATGTCACTGGTGCCAGACTGTATCGGTGTTTGTCATTCCTTTGGATTCATCAACTGCATGGAGAGGGGGAGCCTGCTGCACGGGCAACAGCTTGCTGTCCATATTGTACTGCCCTGGCTTGTGTATCAAGCATACAGTAAATAGCTAGGACACAACATCCATGGTCAACCCTAACCAACGGAGGGCCTCCTCCTGTTGGAAGCTGCGGATCAATGATTTCCTTTTTACAAATGACCCGAGCGCTGTGTTAGTTCAGCTGTAAGGGTGGGATAATTTGGACTGTGAGGATTGCAAGGGCCTCTCTGTGGATAATGCTTCATGCTGTTCAGTTCAAACAGGAAGCTGGGTCACGTCTATCAGTTCTTATTTTTTTGGCTCTGGTTCCTTCCCCCACCCCTAAAGCTGGAAATTGACTGCTTTCAATATTGCATGCTTGATTACTTCAAGCTGCAGTGCAGATTGACAATCTGAAAAACCAGATTAACTGAGCTAGAAAGATGTTCTAAGTAAGATATGACTTCAGGACTTGAAGTTGCAACATTCTGCCTGTTTGAGTAATGGTGCTTCCTGTTTTTTTCTGCAATGGTTTGAAGTATTGCCTCCTGCTTGTAAGCCAGTGGTGGTTTTGCATTCTGCAGGCACGTGCCAGATTGTAGCCAATTGAGTTCAGAATTTGCCATCTTTTTAGCATTTGTTTTTTTTATACAGAAATGCTGTAAACTGTGGCCCATTATGCAGTAATGACATTCATAATTGCTAACAATTGGCAGTCTCCTGGAGTGGTATTGCCGTTTTATATGGCTTTGTAGCAGGGCATTTGCACAAGCTGGTGTTGTGTAGTTTTGATGCAATCCTTTTATATTTAAAACTTTCCCTTTCAAACATCTCGTAGTGATCTCCAGAGTTGTTGATTGTAAGAGTAAACTGAAAGATCACACGTGTGTGTTTTGATGGGCAATTTATTAAAAACTGGTGTGCACCAGGAGACCAATCAAAGCTGATCTACTAAGCATAAATTTGGTACAGCTTTTACATTTTCAGTTGATGAGATTTACCAAGAAAACTACATTTTGATGACAGGATGGTGACTACAGGAAGACTTAATTAAGAAACGGACTTGGTCCTGATTACAGGCTGAAATGATTGTCCACAGGTCTAACAGTAAATCCAGTTTTCTATTACAACAATGGGTGCATGCCACTGTTCTGTCTAAACTGCACGGGTGCGTGGCCGTGCAGTAATTGAAATGCTCCTAAGCACGTAGCCTTTGTTGCCGTGCAGCTAGAAAAAAGACATGAGAGAATGTTTATGAAACATGAAAGATTTTCTTTGTTATACTGTAGCTCATTATACCCTTTAAATAAAATCAATAATATGTGATTTTTCAATTTTCATTTGAAATATACATAGTATGCATATCAAAATAAAAACATTTAAAGTGACTCGCATTTTTCAGGCCTTGTAAAAATTTCCTGCTCAGAGCAATGGTTGGTTTGTGCAGCTGTAAAAAAACATTAGAGGGAATGTCGGTGCATGCTGTAACGTAATTAATGACACTCCTGAAACTTGGTTGTCGTTGCTGCCGCATTCCGTGTCTACTTCTAGGCTTTGTCTGTGGTTCCCTGTTACAACAGTAGCCAGTTAACAAGTTCAAGTTTAATTATTATCTTAAATGTGTTAAGGTTCTTAAGGTTGTCATAGCCAGGGGAAGGGGCTGTAGTGGGAATAAGTCCCCACTACCTATTAAATGCTCCCAATGGTATGCGTCTCAAATAGCTTCTAACAACCAAATGCAGCTCCCGGCCTTTACGTGTGGGTTGGCTACTAAGCCCAGCAGAACCATTTCTTCTACGGGGTGATATTTAGATGAGGAAGCATTTATTTAGCCAGAGAGGGGTGAATCTGTGGAATTTGTTGCCAAACACCTGTGGAGGCCGTCTTTATGGATATTTAAGGCAGAGGTTGATAGATTCTTGATTGATTAAGGCAAGAGATTAGGGCTGAGAGGAATAATGGATCAGCCATGATGAAATGATAGAGCAGACTTAATGGGCCAAATGGCCTAACTCTGCTCCTATATCTTATGGTCTTACGGACAGGAGGAGGGGCAAAAGTTGGTGACTGGTGCCTTAGAGCCAGTAGCTTTGGAAAGATGGGGCTCGTCAGCCAGGGTTGGTAGTAGATCCAGGAGAAGGAAACTCTGATCTCACACTTCCGCTGCCTTGCAGCTATACCCACACATAGGGAAGGCTTCAGGACTAAACCACAAGGAAAACTCCAGAGCTGGAGTCCCTAAGGCAGTCCTACATTCAGTTCAACGCTGACTGGCAACTCCTGCGATGCTGCTGGCGCCAGCCAAACTGTATCAGTCTTTGCCATTCCTTTGATTCATCAGCTGCATAAAGAGTGGGAGCCTGCTGCATAGGCAACAGCTTGCTCTCCATGTTGTACTGCCCTGGCTTTCGTATCACATAGACAGTTGGGACGCAACACCCAACTGACGAGAGGCCTCAAATACAACCCCATTACTCATCCCTGATGGACAGTACACCCAACATACATGCCCAATACTGATCTCCAGAATAAAGGCCAGAAACTGCTGCTGGAACAAGTGGTCTCAGAAGTGACCACACGGTAGGTTTATTCAGAAAGTTAGAAGGCATGGGATCCAGGGAAGTTTGGCCAGGTGGATTCAGAATTGGCTTGCCTGCAGAAGGCAGAGGGTGGTGGTGGAGGGAGTACATTCAGATTGGAGGATTGTGACTAGTGGTGTCCCACAAGGATCCGTTCTGGGACCTCTACTTTTCATGATTTTTATTAACGACCTGGATGTCGGGGTAGAAGGGTGGGTTGGCAAGTTTGCAGACGATACAAAGGTTGGTGGTGTTGCAGATAGTGTAGAGGATTGTCAAAGATTGCAGAGAGACATTGATAGGATGCAGAAGTGGCAGATGGAGTTCAACCCAGAGAAGTGTGAGGTGGTACACTTTGGAAGGCCAAACTCCAAGGCAGAGTACAAAGTAAATGGCAGGATACTTGGTAGTGTGGAGGAGCAGAGGGATCTGGGGGTACATGTCCACAGATCCCTGAAAGTTGCCTCACAGGTAGATAGGGTAGTTAAGAAAGCTTATGGGGTGTTAGCTTTCATAAGTCAAGGGATAGAGTTTAAGAGTCGCAATGTAATGATGCAGCTCTATAAAACTCTGGTTAGGCCACACTTGGAGTACTGTGCCCAGTTCCGGTCACCTCACTATAGGAAGGATGTGGAAGCATTGGAAAGGGTACAGAGGAGATTTACCAGGATGCTGCCTGGTTTAGAAAGTATGCATTATGATCAGAGATTAAGGGAGCTAGGGCTTTACTCTTTGGAGAGAAGGAGGATGAGAGGAGACATGATAGAGTTGTACAAGATAATAAGAGGAATAGATAGAGTGGATGGCCAGCGCCTCTTCCCCAGGGCACCACTGCTCAATACCAGAGGACATGGCTTTAAGGTAAGGGGTGGGAAGTTGAAGGGGGATATTAGAGGAAGGTTTTTTACTCAGAGAGTGGTTGGTGCGTGGAATACACTGCTTGAGTCAGTGATGGAGGCAGATACACTAGTGAAGTTTAAGGAACTACTAGACAGGTATATGGAGGAATTTAAGGTGGGGGCTTATATGGGAGACAGAGTTTGAGGGTTGGCACAACATTGTGGGCCGAAGGGCCTGTACTGTGCTATACTATTCTATGTTCTATGTTCTAAGTGTATAAAATCACGACAGCATGGCGAGTACAGTCTTTTCCCCTGGGAAAGGGAATGAAAAACTAGAGGTCACAGGTTTAAGGTGGGAAGGGAAGGGTTTAAAAGGGACCTGAGGGGCAATTTTTTCACACAGAGAGTGGTGCATATATGGAACGAGCTGCCAGGTGAAATGGTTGAGATGGGTAACGTAACAAGATTTGAAACATATTCAGAATCACAATCAGGTTTATTATCTCTGACCTATGTCGTGAAATTTATGGAAGTGAATAAACAGTCAACATTTTGGGCAAAGACCTTTCTTCAGGTCAGATCTCGACCTGAAATGTTGACTGTTTATTCCACTCCATCGATGCTGCCTGACCTGCTGTGTTCCTCCAGCATTTTGTGTGTGTTGCTTTGAATTTCCAATATCTGCAGAATTTCTTGTTTATGTCATGAAATTTGTTATTTTGTGGCAGCAGTACAGTGCAAGACATAAAAAGTACTATACATTACAATTAAAAATGCATATATAAAAATTAAATAAAATGAGGAGTGCCCAGAGAGCAAAAATTAGCGAATGCTTGAAATCACAGTGAGCAAAACAGTTCTGAATTGTCTTATTTCCGACTTCTGGCCAACTACCAGTGACAAAAAATGCTGCTTTTTGAACACAAGCACGCACAACTGGCACCGTTTAAAAACTGTTTGCTCTAAGCACAGTGTAGTGTCCACAGGCCACCCAAATGCATGTATTTAATGCTAGTTAGAAATTGTTCAGCAGCAGTCACCAATTAAATGGCATGGTGTCCTAAGTAAATCAGAATCAGGTTTAATATCACTGGCTCATGTCATGAAATTTTGTTGTTTTGCGGCAACAGTACATTGTAATAATTAATAAAAACTATAAAATACATTGAGAAGTATAAATAAAAAAAGAAAATTACGTAATACAAAAAGAAAGGAAAATTAGTGAGGTAGTGTTCATGAGTTCATTGTCTATTCAGAAATCTGATGGTGATGGGAAAGAAGCTGTTCCTGAAATATTGAGCGTGGGTCTTCAGGTTCCTGTACATCCTACTTGATCGTAGCAACGAGAAGAGGGCATGTCCTGGGTGATTAATGATGGATAGTGAAGTTGTCCTGGATGCTGGGGAGGCTAGTGCCCATGATGGAGCTGGCAGAGTTAACAACTTTCAGTTAAAGTGCTCTCCACGGTATATCTTTAGAAATTTGTGAGTGTCTTCGCTGGCATACAAGTTCTCCTCAAACCCATAATGAAAGATAGTTAATGTCATGCCTTTCTTAAAATTGGATCAATATGTTGGGCCCAGGATAGATTCTCAGAGATGTTGACACCCAGGATCTGAAACTGCTCACCCTTTCCACTTCTGATCCCTCGTTGAGGACTGGTGTGTGTTCCCTCGACTTCCCCTTCCTGAAGTCCTCAATCAGTTATTTGGTCTTACTGCATTGAGTTCAAGGTTGTTGCTGCAACACAACTCAACCAGCTGATCTATTTCACTCCAGTACATCTCCTCATCACCATCTGAAATTCTGCCAGCAATAGTTGTGTCGTTACGTTAGCAAATTTATAGATGGCATTTGAGCTGTGCCTAGCCACACAGTTGTGGGTGTAGAGAGAATAGAACACACATCCTTCAAGTGTGCCAGTGTTGATTGTCAGTGAGGAGGAGATGTTATTTCCGATCTTCACAGACTGTCGTCTCTCAGTGAGGAAGTCAAAGATCCAGATGTAGAGTGAGGTACAGATGATCATGTTTTGGAGCTTGTTGATGAGATTATGTTGAATGCTGAGCTGTAGTCAGTAACTATTTCTGTTGTCCATGTGATGGAAGGCCGAGTAGAGAGCCAGTGAGATTGCATCTGCTGTAGACCTATTGTGGCTAAAGTCAAATTGCAGCAGATCCAGGTCCTTGATTAGGCAGGAGTAGTCCTAGCCATGATCAACCTCACAAAGTACATGTGAGTGCCACGGGGCAAGATTCATTGAGGCAGCTCACCCTGTTCTTCTTGGGCACTGGTATGATTGTCACCCTTTTGAAGCGTGTCAGAACCTCCAGCTGCAACAATTAGAGATTGAAATTATCTTTGAACACTCCCACCAGCTGGTTGGTATAGGTTTTCAGAAAACCACCAGGTACACCATCAGGGCCTGACAGTTTGTAAGGGTTCACCCCCTTGAAATAAGTGAACCCTGGTTGTTTTCTGAATTAGGTTTTATTCTTTAAGAGTTGCCCCAAATAAAGGGCTTCCCTGATTAACTGATGGCCCAACTAACCGGAATCCACTGTATTTATTAAGAGCCTCCCCTACCTCCTCTGGTCCTGGCATGTCTTCTGTTTTATTCCTGATTGATCTTATGCTCACTCTAGTTATCCTCCTGTTCTTCACGTATGTGTGTAACACCTTGGGGTTTTCCTTAATCCCACTCGCCAAGGCCTACTCACAACCCCTTCTCACTGTCCTAACAGGATCAAAGTGTGCTATAATCCTTCTCTGGGTCCGTGATTCATTTATTGGCCCGCGGGTTTCCAAATGCAAATTAATTTTGACATGGAAATATATTGTTCTCTTTGTTCCTAAACATTATACCTCTCTTCAAGTGTTTGTACAGTTTATCTTGATGTAATATTTGCTAATACTGTGTTAACTGTTACTCTTTTTATCAAATGACTCCTGCCTTTTTCAAATTCCCAAACTCCCTTCTATATATTTTTCATCACTGTGTGCTGTTAACATAATTTCCTTTCTGTTTTTAACTCTCCATATGAATTATGTCATATGCAGCCCCTCAGGGCAGCCGAGCTGGATACAAATCATATACTAGCAGTCACCCCACACCCTTATTTCCTACTGAAAAACTCAAACTAGGTTTCCTACATACAAGCCTCTCCCATCTGTTGTAGCAATCATAGCACATCCTTTCGCAGCTCATAGTGCTCCAGACCTCATTGTAGAGTGGTATTGTTCCACTTGAGCTCAACTTCAGCCTGGTAAACTCACAACAAAAACGCTTATGCTACCAGGAATCTGAAATAAAAACGTAAGTCAAATCGAGTTCACTGTCATATGCACAAGTACATGTATGCATAGGTGCAATGAAAACTTACTTGTAGCAGCATCACAGGCTTGAGATAAGCAGCATTCTCAGGGGAAAATACAGGTTAAATCTAAATTATACACAATTTTTATAAGACCCGTAAGACCATAAGGCAGAGGAACAGAATTATGCCATTCAGCCCATCAAGTCTGCCATTCCATCATGGCTGATTTATTCTCCCTCTCAACCCCATTCTCCTGTGCCTTCTCTCCATTTCTGTTGACGCCCTGGCTAATCAAGAACCTATGAATTTCTGCTTTAAATATACCCAATGACCTGGCCTCCATAGCCATCTGTGTCAATAAATTCCACAGACTCACCACCTTCTGGCTAAAGAAATTTCCCCTCATTTCTGTTCTAACTGGATATCTTGCTATTCTGAGGCTGTGCCCTCTGGTCCCAGACTCCCCCACTATAAGAAACATCCTCTTCACATCCACTGTATCTAGGCCTTTCAATACTTGATAGGTTTCAATGAGATCCCCCATTATTCTTCTAAACTCCAGTGAATATAGGCCCAGAACAATCAAACATTCCTCATTTGTTAACTCTTTCATTCCTGGGATCTTGCTCTTGAACCTCCTCCAGACCCTTTCCAATGCCAGCACGTCTTCTTAGATAAGGGGCTTAAAATAAAGAATATATGGAACAAAAAAAGACCATTTTAGTGCCAAATGATCATAACGTTGCTAAAATATATTGATTAGGTTTTTGCCAGTTGGTTCATAGTCAAAGTTAATATAAATTTATTATCAGAGTAGATATATGTTACTAGGTACTACCTTAAGATACATTTTCTTGCAGGCAGAGGGTGATGGTAGATGGAGTGTATTCTGCCTGGATGTCAGTGACCATTGGTATTCTTCAGGAATCTGTTCTGGGACCGGTGCTCTTTGTGGCTTTTAGAAATGATTTGGATGAGTACATGGAAAAATGGGGTAGTAAGTTTGCAGATGACATGAAGGTTGGTGGTGTTGTGGATAGTTTAGAAGGTTGTTGTAGGTTACAGTGAGACATTGGCAGGATGCAGAGCTGGCAGACAAGTGGCAGATGAAGTTCAATCCAGAAAAGGGTGAAGTGATTGACCTTGGAAGATCAAATTTGAGGGCAGAGTACAAAGTTAATGGTAAGATTCTTAGTGGTATAGAGGAACAGAGGGATCTTGTGGTCCACATCCGCAGATCCCTCAAGGTTGCTGTGCATGTTGATAGAGTGGCTCGGAAGGCCTACGGTGTGTTGGCCTTTATTAGGAGGAGATTGAGTTCAAGAGCCATGAGGTAATATTGCAGCTCTTATAAAACCCTGGTTAGACCATACCTAGAGTATTATGTTCAGTTCTGGTAACCTGAGGGGAGTGTGCAGGGTATATAGAACTAGCTGCCAGAGGAAGTGGTAAAAGTGGGTTCAATTACAACATTTAAAAGCCTTGAACTGAAGAGCTTAGAAGGATATGGGTCAAATGGAGGTTAGCTGGAGTACCTCGTCCTGAATTTTTGTTTCTACCACACAGAGGTAGATGAATAATTTCAGTAGTCACTCAGCAAGGATGGATGGAGGTGCCATGTTTTAGAATGTTTTTTATTTGGTCATTTTATATGAACGTTATTGGCAAGACCATCATTTGTTAGAGCGATACAGCATGGATAGAGGCTCTTCCGCCCAGTCAGTGTCCACTCAATTTCCTGTGTTTACCCCATATCCCTCTAATCCCTGGTCCTCCATGTACCTATCTGACTACTTCTTAAATGATACTATTGTACCTGCCCCAACCACTTCTCCTGCTTGTTGCATACACTCACCACCCTCTGTGTAAAAAAGTTGCATCTCAGGTCCTTTTTAAATCTTTCCCCTCTCATTCTAAATCTATTCCCTCAAGTTTTGTATCCCCTTTACCCTTGGGGAAATACTGTAATTGTCCATGTTACCTATACTTCTCATAACACCCCTCATTCTCCAAAATTCCAAGGATAAAGACCCAGACTAGCCAACCTCTACCTATAACTCAAGCTCCCTGGTCATGGCCACAGTCACAGACAGGCAAAACCAGATAGTGAACCAAGTGATTCTTTTTCACAACAGTCCTGTGCTTCCACAGTGTGTGTTACTGATGCTAGACTTATTTAATGACTGAAATTTAAATTCCCCAGCCTCCATGCTGGGATTGAAACTGGTGTTTCTGGATAAATACCTCAACCCCCTGGATTTTTAGACTGCAGCAATTGCTGTGTTACTACGTAAGCCATAGAAACAGAAAACCAATGTCCTTTTTGTCTTCAGGAGTGGGGGTGGGGACATGGGGGTAAGATGCCTTCCCATTTTGGGGAAAAATTGTTCTGAGATGTGCTGGTTATATGTATCCCCAAACTTATTTGTTTGGAGCTAGGTTAGTGGCATTCAGGTCTGGCATCCCTGAAAAGTAAAAGAGGTCTAGGTACGACCTCCAGAAAGCTACCTTATATGCAAAGAAGCAATTCCGAATCAAACTTGAAACATGGGAGGATGCTCAAAAACTGGGGCAGAGTTTGAATGCTCTTACCTCCTATAAAGCAAAACCAAGTAAACCATAGTGGATAACTTCACTTCCAAGGACTTTACATGATCCTGGGACCATGACCATTCATAGTGAAGAAATAAGATTAAAGGTTAGCTTTACTTGTTGCATTTACATCAAAAGATGCAGCAAAGTGCACCGTTTGCATCAGATCAAATCAACGAGGAAGTGCTGGGGGTCACCTGCAAGTGTTGCCACACTTCTGGCGCCAACATAGCGTGTCCGTAACTTACTAGTACTAACTGGTATGTCTTTGGAATGTGGGAGGAACCCCACCCAGTGATGGGAAGAACATACAAACTCCTTACAGACAGCAGCAGGAATTGAACCTTGATCTTACAACCGGCTGCTGTAAAACATTACATTGACTACTATGCTACAGTGCCATCCCTCATGCTACCATGCCACTGTAGTACTGGAAGTAATGTATCACTGATCAAATACCCATTAGCATACCCCATCATGTATTACAGGAGGTGCTTGTCCCACTTGTGCTCAGCAGCCACCTCCGAACCCTCAGAACACCATTGAAAATGTGTTTATCCCAACCTTGAAGGGTTCTCTAACAAGATAAAGATGACTCAGTTATTTTGCAAGCTCTTGCTTAAAGCAGAACAAAATGTTTTCTCTGCACAACGTATACTACTGTTAATCTTTTCCTTTTTAAATCTTGATGGCCTTGCTAATCTGCCTTGTACATTGTTTGGTGACATTAAATAACTTCATTCAGCAACTTTCTGAGGCAACTTTTTTATGACTGAATTATGTAATCTTCAACAGAAGACTCCAGCTGTAACATTCTTCATGTACTGTGACCTTGAATATGATGCAGGTGGCTCATGGCTCACTCATAAACAGAGAGTCTTTGATTGAATAAACGCACATTTATTTCTGTGGCTTCAAAACCATTAGTGTTGGATTCTGCTACTGCAATCAGTCACGTCTGCTCCGTAGTTTGGTCTATAATATCTTGTAGCATTTTGAATATTTGTATTGGCACAATGTGTGTTAGCTAAATGAAATGTAGTTTCTCCCTTCTAGTTCAAGTTTCTTTGTCATTCAACCATACCGATGAATACAGCCAAATGGAGCCGCATTCTTCCAGGGCCAAGGTACAAAACACAGTACCAACAGTCACACACAGCACAAGGTACATATAATATGTATAACTACAATAGCAGTAAAACATACAGTCATGATAATGATGTAGCCCAAGTCTCTGAGTGTCAGGTCTGTGGATTGATGGTGCATGTGATGTTGTCCTGGAACCACGTTTCTACAAGGACAAGCCACACTGCTCTAGTGTAGCTGCAGACGAATGCAATCAAGCTTGTCTTCCACCAATGAACACTGGAGGGCAGTACCAATGGGAGAGGCCAGTCCCCATCCTAGCATGGATGCCTGCTGTGCCACACCACCTCCAGTGTCTCCTCCCCTGGATGCCTACAGCAGGCAAGCCTGTGGATATACACACGCACTTTCTAAGCATTTAAGCGATAGGTGTGCCTAAGGATACACACACACTTTCGAAACATTTGGGTGACTAGCGAGCCTGCGGATATGCGCATGCTTTCTAACTGTGTAGATGACAGGCAAGCCCATAGATACATACTCACTTTTTAAATGTTACCATGGAAGTGAATCCAAGAACCATGTGGACACATGACACTTGACATGGAAATCATGCACATGGATGTGTGACTTTGACAGCCATCATGTGGACATAATGCTGAAATGGGACTCGTGCACACGGACACCAGCCCTTTCCCTAAAGCAGAAGTTAAGTTTCTGCTTTAGTTCCAATGATGACGCTTCTTTCTGGGTGCCTCTAAACTGTCCTCTGTACTGAAACATGCCTTCCCCTCTGCAATAGTGGACTAAGCTCTCATCCACATTTTCTCTCTTTCCACCCCTTTTCCCCTGGGGAATAACAGGGATAGAGTTCCCCAGCACTCACCTTCCACCCCTCCAAACTTCATATTCTACCTATTATCCTTCACAATTTCTGTATCAACATGAAGCTCCACCCTCCTTCTCTCTGTTTTTGCATTCCATGGGTACTGCTCTTCTGTCCCCACCCAATGGGGGACCTGCCACACCTACCCCTTCTTTTCTCTTCCACCAACCAGAACCCTCCAGATGGAGCACTCCATAGATCACTCAAAGTTACCATGCAAATTGGTAAGGTGTTTAAGAAGGCATGTGGAATGTTGGCCTTCATTAGTCAGGGATTGAGGAGCTGTTGCTCCGTAAAACCCTGATTAGACCACACTTGGAGTATTGTGTTCAGTTCTGGTCATCTCATTATAGGAAGGATGTGGAAGCTTTAGAGAGGAGATTTACCAGGGTGCTGCCTGGATTGGAGAGCATGTCTTATGAGGATAGGTTGATTGAGTTAAGTCTTTTCTCTTTTGAGCAAAGGAGGATGAAAGTTGACTTGATAGAGGTTTACAAAATGGTAAGATGCATAGATAGAGTGGACAGTCAGCCTTTTCCCAGAGTGGAAATGACTAATATGAGGGGACATAATTATAAGGTGATTTGAGGAAAATAAACAGGATGTCAAGGATAGGTTTTCTTTACGCAGAGAGTGGTGGGTAAATGGAATATAGGGATGGTGGTAGATGAATATACATTAGCAACATTTAAGAGACTCTTAGATAGACACGACAGCGTAGCGGTTAGTGCAACACTATTACAGCCCGGGTCTCAGAATTTGAAGTTCAAGTCTGGCATGCTCTGTAAGAAAGTTCGTATGTTCTTCTTGTGACCTCATGGGTTTCCTCTGGGTGCTTTGGTTTCCTCCCTCATTCCAAAGACATACCAGTTAGTAAGTTAATTGGTCATTATAAATTGTCCCGTGATTAGACTCGGGTTGCTGGACACCGCAGCTTGAAGGGCTTGATTCACTCTGTACCTCTAAATAAAGATTAAACAATAAACAATAAAATAAAACATGGATGATAGAAAACTGGGGGGCTATGTGGAAGGGAAGGATTGATCTTAGTGTACGTTGAGGTCGACACAACTTTGTGGGCCAAACTGTGCTGTAATGTTATGTATTCTATGTCGCATGGTTCACTTGCATCTCTTCCAGTCGAACGCACTGCATCCAGTGTACCCAGTCTAGGCTCCTCCGCACTCGAGAACGATCACTTTGTCACAAGGGTGATCCTAAATTTCACTTCAATTCTCAATCTCTCTCTTAATATGTCTGGGGGCTTCCTCCACTACCAGAGTGAACTCAAAGAACAGCACCTTATCTCCAGCTTCAGGTAAGTTGCCTACTCATTGCTTCCCATTGTAATAATCACCTCAAAAGATAATTGGTAGGTCAGCTTTTTTGAACCTTTCAAAAGTGTGGAATTCAATATCTAAAACTTCTTATAGAATGCAAACTCAGTTGATAGTTTTAAATGGCAGTTCAAAACCTATTTATTTAACCTTGCTTTTCACTGACATTGTTTTGTCTTTTATTTTCATGTTTATTTTTATTTTATTTTCTTGCTTGCACTTTATCCCATTGTACAGCACTGCCAATCACATTGTCTGAACGAAAAGTGCTTGAAATAAGTTATTGTTATTATTATTATTATTGTCATGCTGATGTCTCTTTGTCAGCTCATTTCTATTAAATAACTTTTTCCTAAATGTTTGTACTCATCCACCTTATCACCTGATCTGTCTTTGACAATCTCCATCTCGTCTTTTACCTGACCCGTCTCTCCTCCCAGCTCTGCTTTGAAAACTCTAACCCCTCTGGAAGATCACTGACTGGAAACATTAAACTGTTTTCTTTTTCCACAGACACTGCATGAATACTTTCAGATTATTTTTTTCTTTTTTTGTTTCAGATTTCAACATCTGCATTTTTATTTGTTTTCCAAATATAATTAATAACTTCCGTTTTGCATGTTCTGCTGGGGAAAGGTGATCATAAAGTGACAGAATTAGATTTGTAAATTGGTTTATTATTGTCACATGTACAATGGAAACATTTACATACTGTCCTTGCAGATGAACAGTGCATTGAGGTAAAACAAGGTAAAACTTTTAACAAAATGCAAAATGAAGTGTAACAATTACACAATTACAGAGAAAGTGCAGTGCAGGTAGACAAATATGTGCAAAAGTCATGATCAGATAGATTGTGAGGTTGAGTCCGTTTTATCGTACTAGGGAACTGTTTAATAGTCTTATAACAGTGGGCTGGAAGCTGTCCTTCAGCCTGGTGGGATGTGCTTTCCCACCAAAGGGAGAAGGAGAAGAGGGAATGTCCGGGGGGCACTTTGATTATGCTGGCTGCTTCACTGACGCTGGTATACATGGAGTCCAGGGAGGGAAGCTTTTCTCTGAGGGGAACGAAGTGGTGGAATTATAAATTAAAGTACTGAAGCTGAATAAAGAGGATGAGGTTGAATTGGCTATGATAGGTGGGGGAACTTTACGAAACGGGCTGGCAGTGAAAAGGTCAGAATGAGAATCGAGTTTATTATCGCTGACACACATCATGAGGTTTATTGTTTGCAACTGCAGTCCAGTGTAAGACATAACAATTATATAAGCTACAAAAATAAATTACTAATGCAAAAAAAAGAATAGTGAGGTAGTGTTGGTACATAATATTTTTTAAAAGTCTACATGAATTAAAGCAGCAATTCATTCTGATCTGGCATAAAAAGTAAGTTTAGAACAAGGGCTCAACTGTGGCTGACAAAGGAAATGAGGGGTAGAGGAGACACACAAAACTGCCAGTAAAAGCAACTGGCCTGAGTTTAGAATTCAACAAAGGAATACTGAAAGGTTGATTAGGGGGCACAGATGGAATCAGAGATACGTTTGCGGGGAATATAAAACTGACTGCAAAAGCTTCTATAGATATGCGAGGAGGAAAAATCTTGGTGATATAAATCTAGGTCACCTGTAAGAAATAGGGGGAAATTACAACTGGGAAGAACGAAATGATAGAGTAATATCTTTGTTTTCTGCCTTCACAAAAAGGATGCATATCATTTCCCAGAAATGTTGGGGATTCAAGATTGTTTAATATCATTTCCAGTACACAAGTGTAAAGGAAAACAAAATAATTGTTACTTCAGATCCAATGCAGCACAAAAAAATACAATAAGATAAAGAACACAATAATAAAAAAAACACCACAAATACAAATACACAAGATAGCTTACATACATAGATTAATTGTATGTCTGTAAAGTGACGTTAGGTACAGGAGTGTCTGTACATAAGGTGACTGACAGGAAGTGATACAGTAGTTGTGGTTGGAGTGTGGAGGGGTGAGTTAGTGGGTAGAGGTGCTGATCAGCCTTTCTGCTTGGGGCAAGTTACTGATTTTGAGTCTACACAAAATGCTGGAGGATTGCTGAAGGATCTTTGCCCGAAACGTTGACTATACTCTTTTCCATAGATACTGCCTGGCCTGCTGAGTTCCTCCAGCATTTTGTGTGTGTTACTTGAATTTCCAGCATCTGCAGATTTTCTCCTGTTTTTGAGTCTGCTGGTCCTGACATGGATGCCATGTAGCCTCCTCCTGATGGGAGTGGGACAAACAGTCCATGAGCAGGGTGGTGGGATCCTTCATGATGTTACTGGCCCTGTTCTGGCATTTTCTCTACATATATCTTTGATGGTGGGTAGGCTGGTGTCAGAGTCTTAGAGTTTTAGAGTCTTCCTGTCCGTTTCTGTTCCATGTAATGATGCAGTTTGTTAGGATGCTCTCTACTGTGCATCATTAGAATGACGTGAGCATGGATCAAAGGTTCATTAATTATCGAAGCATGTGGCCATATACAACTCTGAAATTTGAATTTCTCAGATAGCCACAAAACAAAGAACGTGGAAATCATTCAGAGGGAAACATCAACCCTCCCCCCACACCGTACGAAAAAAGAATGGCATCCTGTTCTATAGATGTGCGTAATCTAGCTTTCTTCCTGCTTCTCAGAGAGTGAGGTGTTGGTGAGCTTTCTAATAGTGTACTATTAGTGTTTTCTAATGTGCACTCCCAGGAGTTTGAAACTGCTCACAGTTTCCACTGTTGTGTCACCGATTTAAAAAGGGGTGTGAGTGGTTTGAGTTCTCCTGAAGTCAATAACCATCTCCTTTGTTTTGTTGTCATTGAGGAAGGGGTTATTTGCCTGGTGCCAAGCCTTGAACTCTTCTAACTCCTCTCTGTAGGCTGCCCCATTATTGTTGGTGATGAAACCCACCATTGTTGTGTCATCAGCAAACCTGACAAAGTTGACAGAGAGAGAAAGTGAGGGAAATCAGTATTAGCAAATGTTTTACAGTTGAGTCCAATTCAGGATTTATTTGTCATACGTACAAGTAGGAATTACCAGAGACAGGTAAGAAAAGAAGATGGAGTGGTCAGAATGTGATACGGGTAGAGGAGGCAGAAACTTTCAGTACGTTTATGCAGTTGCCGAGCCGAACCTGCAGCAGTATTGGCCAAGGGGAATAGACCTACACTCTGTTCCTGGGTGGTGGGAATAAACTGACCTGGTGGTTCTGTAAATCTCTCTGAGTCTATGATACCTGCTGAATATACTTGTCACAGTGCAGATTGATAGCTACACAACAAGCTTTACACCACAGTGACTAGTGCAGCCATGGATAAACGAGTTCCATCATGCATTCTGAGACACAGGTTGTGAGTTTCTCATGTGATAAAGTTTTCTGAAAAACTGTTCAAATATTGCATCTTTGAGACAAAGTGTTGTTACTTCACTCTGCACCGTGAATTGAAGATTAGCTTTATTTGTCACAAGAAAAGAAAAATATAAAGATGACCAACACACTATGAGAATGCGCTGGGGGCAGTCCGCAAACATCGCCGTGCTTTTTGGCACCTACATAGCAAGCCCACAACTCATGAACCTTGACCCATACATAAGACCATAAGATATAGGAGCAGAATTAGGCCACTTGTCCCATCGAGTCTGCTCCACTATTTCATCATGGCTGATCGAATTTTCCTCTCAACCCCAATCTCCTGCCTTCTCCCCATATCCCTTCATGTCCTGACCAGTCAAGAATTTATCAACCTGTGCCGTAAATATATATAACGTCTTGGCCTTCACAGCTACCTGTGGCGAAGAATTCCACAGATTCACCACTCTCTGGCAAGAAATTCCTCCTCATCTCCATTCTATAATGTCGCCCCTCTATTCTGAGGCTGTGTCCTCTGATCGTAGATTCTCCCACCATAGGAAACATCCCCTCCACATCTACTATATCAAGGCTTTTTACCATTCAGTAGGTTTTAATGATGTCATCCCTCTTTCTTCAGAATTCTAGTGAATAGAGGCTCAGAGTCATCAAACGTTCTTCATATGACAAGCCATTCAATTCTGGAATCAGTGTCATGAACCTTCTTTGAACCCTAGCCAGTTTCAGCACATCCTTTCTAAGATAAGGGGCTCATAACTGTTCACAATACTCCAAGTGAGGCCTCGCCAGTGCTTTATAAAATCTCAACATTACATCCTTGCTTTTATATTCTAGTCCTCTTGAAATGAATGCTAACATTGCATTTGCCGTCCTCACCACAGACTCAACTTGCAATTTACCTTTTAGGGAATCCTGTCCAAGGGCTCCCAAGTCCCACTGTACTTCAGTTTTTTTGTATTTTCTCTCCATTTAGAAAATAGTCAACCCTTTCATTTCTTCTACCAAACTACATGACCGTACTTCCAAACACTGTCTTCCATCTGCCATTGCTTTGCCCATTTTCCCAATCTGTCTAAGTCCTTCTGTAGCCTCTCTACTTCCTCAAAACTTCCTGCCCCTCCACCTACCTTCATATCATCTGCAAACTTTGCAACAAAGCCATCAATTCCATCATCCAAATCATTGATATATGGCATAAAAAGGATCGGCCCCAACATAGACACCTGTGGATCACCACTAGTCACCAGCAGCCAACCAGAAAAGGCTCCGTTTGTTTCCACTCTTTGCCTCCTGCCAATTAGCCACTGCTTTATTGATGATAGAACCTTTACTTTAATACCATGGGCTTGTTAAGCAGCCTTATGTGCGGAACTTTGTCAAAGGTCTTCTGAAACTCCAGGCATACAACATCAACCGATTCTCCTTTGTCTATCCTACTTGTTACTTCTTCAGAGAATTCCAATAGATTTGTCAGGTAAGATTTTCCCTTGAGGAAACCATGCTGCCTAAAGCCTATTTTATCATGTGACTCCCAGTATCCTGAGACTTCATCCTTAATAATCGACTCCAATATCTTCACAACCACTGAGGTCAGACTAACTGACTAACTAGCCTACAGTTTCCTTTCTTTTGCCTCTCTCCCTTATTGAAGAGTGGAGTGACATTTCCAATTTTCCAGTCTTCTTGAACCATTCCAGAATCTAGTGAATCTAGTGAAGGATCATTACTAATGCCTCCATGATCTCTTGAGCCACCTTTTTCTAAAGACTCGGGTGCACACCATCTGGTCCAGGAGACTTATCTACCTTCAGACCTTTCAGTTTCCAAAGAACCTTCTCTCTAGTCATGGCAACTTTACACGCTTCATGCCCCCTAATACCTGGAACTTTTACCATGATGCTAGTGTCTTTCACAGGGAAGACTGATGCAAAGTACTTCTTCAGTTTGTCCGCTATTTCGCTGTCCCCCATTACTACCACTCAGCATTGTTTTCCAACGGTCCAATATCCACTTCCCCCTCTCTTTTACACTTTATGTATCTGAAGAAACTTTTGATATCCTCTTTAATATTATTAGGTAGCTTACTTTCGTATTCCATCTCTACCTTCTTAATGACTTCTTTAGTTGCCTTCTATTGGTTTTTAAAAGCTTCCCAATCTCCTAACTCCCCACTAATCTTTAATATACCATCTCTTTGACTTTTATGTTGGCTTTGACTTCTCTTGTTAGCCTTGGTTTTGAATGTGGGAGGAAAGCTGAGTGCCCAGAGGAATTCCATGTGGTCATGTGATGATTGTACAAACTCCTTACAGAAAGCAGTGGGTATTGAACCCTGATCGCTGGGGCTGTAACATGGAGAGGAGATTTCCTGTAGTAGGTGTATCAAGGACCAAAAGGCACAGCTTCAGAATAGGGGAAGGTCCATTTAGAACATAGATGAGGAGGAATTTTTTTAGCCAGAGGGCAGTGAATCTGTGAAATTCATTGACACAGATGGCTGTGGAGGCCCAATCAGTGAGTAAATTTAAAGCGAAGGTTGATAGGTTCCTGATTAGTCAGGGCATCAAAGGTTATGAGGAGAAGGCATGCGAATGGGGAGAGAGGGATGATAAATCAGCCATGATTTATTCCTGCCTGTGGCCATCAAACTTTACAACTCTTCCCTTGGAGGGTCAGACACCCTGAGCCAATAGGCTGGTCCTGGACTTATTTCATAATTTACTGGCATAATTTACATATTACTATTTAACTATTTATTACTATTTTTCTATTACTATTCTATTACTAGTTATTATTTCCATTACTATTTACTAGTAGTAATATTACTATTACTATTTCTATTACTATTTATTATTTATAGTGCAACTAACGAAAACTAATTTCCCCCGGGATCAATAAAGTATGACTATGACTATGACGGAATGGCTTAATTCTGCCCCCATATCTTCTGGACTTATGGTTATCAACATGACTATGCTCCCGTCGGCACCAATGAACAGATTGTATTTATTTAATCCCTGTTTCCATTGCAAGGTGGCGATTATCCAATGGTCCTGTTGGTGTTGCCATTGATTTTCCATTATTGCTATGACTGTGTGATCCGTGGAAATGGAGTTTAGAAGATAGAATACTACCACACAGTGCAGGCCCTTCAGCCCACAATGTTGTCTTCACCATTTAATATACTCTAAGATCAATCCAACCCTTCCCACCTGTCTAGCCCTCCACTTGTTCTATCATCCATGTGCCTACCGAAAACTTTCTTAAATGCCTCTACAACGCCCCCCCCAGCAGTGCATCCACATACCCACCAACCTCTGTGTAAAAAAAAAATATCTCTAACCCCTTATACTTTCCTCCAATATCCTTAAAATTATAAGACATAGGAGCAGTATGAGGCAATTCGGCCCATCAAGACTTCTCCAGTATCCCATCATGGCTGATTTATTATCCCTCACAACCCTGTTCTCTTGCCTTCTCCCTGTAACCTTTGACACCTTGACTAATCAAGAACCTATCAACCTCCGTTTTAAATAGCCAGCGACCTGGCCTCTGCAGCTGTCTGTGGCAACGAATTCCACAGATTCTCCACCCTCTGGCTGAAGAAATTCCACCTCAACTCTGTTTTAAATGGATGTCCCTCTATTCTGAGGTTCTGCCCTCTGGTCCTAGACTTTCCCACTACATGAAATATTCTCTCCACATCCACTCTATCTAGGTCTTTCAATGAGATCCCCTTGTATTAAGACCATAAGATACAGGAGCAGAATTAGTCCATTTGGCCCAATGAGTCTGCTCCACCATTTTATCATTGCTGATCAAATTTTCCTGTTAGCCCCAATCTCCTGCCTTCTCCTCGTATCCCTTCATGCCCTGACCAATAAAGAATCTATCAACCTCTGCCTTAAAAATACATAAAGACTTGGTCTCCACAGCCGCCTGTGGCAAAGATTTACACAGATTCACCACTCTCTGGCTAAAGACATTACTCCTCATCTCTGTACTATAAGGACAACCCTCTATTCTGAGGCTGTGTCCTCTGGGCTTAGACTCTCCCATCACAGGAAACATCCTCTCTACATTCACTCTATCAAAGCCTTTCACTATTTGATAGGTTTCAGTGATCACTTCTGAATTCTAGTGAGTACGGACCCAGAGCCATCAAATACTCTTCACATGACAGGCCATTCAATCCTGGAATCATTCTCGTGAACCTCCTTTGAACCCCCTCTAGTTTCAGCACATCCTTTCTAAGATAAAGGGGCCAAACCTGCTCACAATACTCCAAGTGAGGCCTGACCAGTGCTTTCTAAAGTCTCAACATTACATCCTTGATGTATTTAGCCATTTATGCCCTAAGGAAAAAGTCTCTGGCTGTCCACTTGATGTGTGTCTTTTATCATCTTGCGCTCCTCTACCAAGTGTCATCTCATTCTCCTCCTCTCCAAAGAGAAAAGCATTAGATCACTCAACCTATCTTCATAAGACTTGTTCTTTTGTATACCTTGTACTCCTCTATCAAGTCGCATCTCATTCTCCTCCTCTCCAAAGAGAGAAGCATTAACTCACCGGCCTATCCTCACAGGATGGAGACCAAAAGCTCAAATACAGTAACCATAAAAAGTGTTCATTGCCCTTGGAAGTTTTCATGTTTTATTGTTTTACAACATTGAATCACAATGGAGTTAATTTGGCATTTTTGACACTGATCAACAGAAAAAGACTTGCATGTTAACGTGAAAACAGATCTCTACAAAGTGATCTAAATTAATTACAAATATAAAACACAAAATAACTGATTGCATAAGTATCTTCCCCCCTCTTTAATATGACACACCAAATCATTACTGGTGAAGCCAATTGGTTTTAGAAGTCACATAAATAGTTAAATGGAGATCACCTGTGTGCAGTCAAGGTGTTTCAATTGATTGTAGTGAAAATACACCTGTATCTGCAAGGTCCAACTACTGGTGAGTCAGTATCCTGGCAAAAACTACACCATGAAGACAAAAGGACACTCCAAGCAACTCCACAAAAAGTTTATTGAAAAGAACAAGTCAGGAGATGGATATAAGAAAACTTCCCAGTCACTGAATATCCCTTAGAGTATAGTTAAGTCAATCATCAAGAAATGGAAAGAATATGGCACAGTTGTAAATTTGCCTAGAGCAGGCCATCCTCAAAAATGGAGTGACTGTGCAAGAAGGGGACTAGTGAGGGAGGCAACCAGGAGACCCATGACAACAGTGCAAAGTGTAAACAGTAAAAACCCATGATAACAGTGCAGACAGTGCAAAGAATTAAATTGTGCCATAGAGGCAAAATTGAAAATGGCAAAGAATGTAGGACTGAAGGTGCTATATTTAAATGCACGTTGTATTCAGAATAAGGTGGATTAACTTATGGCGCAGGTAGAGATTGGTTGGTATGACATTGCGGGCATCACTGAGTCGTGACTGAAAGAAGGCCATAGTTGGGAGCGTAACATCAAACGATATACTTTGTGTTGAAATGACAGGCAGGAAGGCATAGGCGGTGGTGTGGCTCCATTGGAAAGAGATGGAATGACATCTTTAGAAAGAGGTGACATAGGATCAGAGTATGTTGAATCTTGGTGGGTAGAGTTAAGAACCTGCAAGAGTGAAAAAAAAAACATATGGGAATCATATATAGACCTTCAAATAGTAGTCAAGATGTGGGGTTGAGATTGTAAAGGGAGCTAGAAAAGGCATGTAATAAGGGTAAAGTCACAATTGTAATGTGGGACTTCAGTATGCAGGGGGATTGGGAAAGTCAAGTTAGTGTTGGATCGCAAGAGAGGAAATTCGTTGAATGCCTAAGAGATGGCTTTTTAGAGCAGTTTGTGCCTGAGCCTACTCGGCAAAAGGTTATCTTAGATTGGGTGTTGTGTAATTATCCAGATTTTATTAGGGAGCTTAAGGTAAAGGAATACTTAGAAGCCAATGATCATGATATGATTGAACTCGTACTACAATTTGAGAAGGAAAAGCATAAGTCAGATGTATCAGAATCACAATGGAATAAAAGGAATTACAGAGGCATGAGAGAGGACCTTATCCAGGTGGATTGGAGGAGGATACTGGCAGGGATGATAACAGAGCAGAGGTGGCTGAAGTTTCTGTGAATTGTCACAAGGCACAAGATAGATATGTCCCACAGAAGAAGTTGTTCTCAAATGGAAGGGGTAGGCAACAGTGGCTGTCAAAGGAAGTTAATGACTGCATAAAGGCCAAGGAAGGGGTATATAAGGTAGCAAAAGTGAGTGGGAAGTTGGATGATTGAGAAGCTTTTAAAATCCAACAAAAGCCAACTAAAAAAGCTATAAGAAGGGAAAAGATGAAATATAAGGGCAAACTGGCCAATAATATAAAGCAGGATACTAAAAGTTTTTTTCAGTTATATAAAAAGCAAAAGGGAGGTACAGTTGATATTGGACCGGTGGAAAATGATGCTGGTGAGGTAGTAATGGGGGACAAAGAAATAGCGGATGAACTTAATAAGTACTTTGCATTAGTTTTCACTGTGGAAGACACTAACAGTGTGCTAGAGGTCTGTGAGTATCGGGGAACAGGAGTGAGTGCCATTGCTATTACAAAGGAAAAAGTGCTAGGTAAACTGAAAGGTCTTCAGGTGGAAAATTCACCTGGACCATATGGACTACATTCCAGAGTTCTGAAAGAGTGTGCTGAAGAGATAGCAGATGCATTGATAATGATCTTTCAAATCACTTGGTTCTGGAGCACTGAAAAATTGCAAATGTCACTCCGCTCTTTAAGAAGGGAGGAAGGCAAAAGAAAAGAAATTATAGGCCAGTCAGCCTAAACTCAGTGATTGGGAAGATGTTAGAGTCACTTGTTAGGATGAGAAAGTGCTGATTGGGAAAGTGTTGGAATCCATTATTAAGGATGAAGTTTCAGGGTATTTGGAGACTAATGATAAAATAAGTCAAAGTCAGCAAGGTTTCTGTCAAGGAAAATCTTGCCTGACAAATCTGTTTGAGTTCCTCTAGGAAGTAACAAGCAAGATGGACAAAGGAGAAGCAGTGGATGTCATTTACTTACATTTTCAAAAGCCATTTGATAATGTGTGAGGGAAGAGAAGTGGGTGCAGTTACTATTACCAGAGAGAAGGTGCTCAAAAAGCTGAAAGACCATAAGTCACCTGGACCAGATGAGTTGCACCCTAGGGTTCTGAAAGATGTAGCGTTAGAGATCGTGGTGGCATTAGAAACAATCTTTCAAGAATCATTGGACTCCAGTATAGTGTCAGAGAAATAGAAAATTGCAAATGTCACTCCACTCTCTAAGAAAGGAGGAAGGCAGCAGAAAGGAAATTATAGACCGGATAGCCCAACCTCAGTGGTTGGGAAGATGTTACAGTCAATTGTTAAGGATGAGGTGATGGCGTACTTGGTGACACAGGACAAGATAGTACATGGTTCCTTTCAGAGAAAATCCTGCCTGACGAACCTGCTGGAATTCTTTGAGGAGATTACAAGTAGGATAGATAAAGGGGATACAGTGGATGTTGTATATTTGGACTTCCAGAAGGCCTTTGACAAGGTGCCACACATGAGGCTGCTTACCAAGTTAAGAGCCCATGGTATTATGGGAAAGTTACTAACATGGTTAGAGAATTGGCTGATTGGTAGGAGGCAGTAAGTAGGAATAAAAGGATCCTTTTCTGGTTGGCTGCCAGTGACTAGTGGTGTTCCGCAGGGGTCCGTGTTGGGACTACTTTTTATGCTGTATATGAATAATTTAGATGATGCCTTTGTTGCCAAGTTTGCAGGTAATATGAAGATTGGTGGAGGGGCAGTTAGTGTTGAGAAAACAGTTAGATTCAGAAAGGAGATCCAACAATTTCGTCCTAGAAAAGATTGGTATGAAACCAATACTTCTGGAAACCGTTACCCAAAGGAAACTTTGCTATTTTGGACACATCTCAAGAACTGATGACGCACTGGAACACACTGTGCTTGAAGGCAGAGTAGAAGGAAGACTCTCCTGAGGCAGACAGAGGACAACCTGGATCGACAACATCAAGAAGTGGAGCAGCCTCACCGCCAGAGATGCAAGAGGTTTGATTGCCGACAGACCGCAGTGGAAGAACGTGGTCACCGAGGCTCTGGCAGAGTATGGCACACGATGATGATGATGACGGAAGGAATTAGACAGATTAGGAGAATGGGCAAGAAATTGGCAAATGAAATACAATGTTAGAAAATGCATAGTCATGCACTTTGGTATTAGAAATAAACGTGTGGACTATTTTCTAAATGGGGAGAAAATCCGAAAATCTGAGATGCAAAGGGACTTGGGAATCCTTGTGCAGAACACCCTAAAGGTCAACTTGCAGGTTGAGTCGGTGGTGAGAAAGGCAAATATCATGTCAGCATTCATTTCAAGAGATCTAGAATACAAGAGCAAAGATGTGATGCTGAGACTTTATAAGGCACTGGTGAGGTCTCACCTTGGGTATTGTGAACAGTTTTGGGCCCCTCATCTTAGAAAAGATATGCTAACATTGGTGAAGGAAGGGAAGTGGGTGCAGTTACTACTACAAGAGAGAAGGTGCTCAAAAAGCTGAAAGACCTAGAGGTACATATGTCACCCGGACCAGATGAGCTGCACTCTAGGGTTCTGAAAGAGGTAGTGTTAGAGATTGTGGTGGCATTTGAAATGATCTTTCAAAAATCATTGGACTCTGGCATGGTGCCAGAGGACTGGAAAATTGCAAATGTTAGTCCACTCTTTAAGAAGGAGGAAGGCAACAGAAAGGTCGTTGGGTGTATTTAAGGCAGAGATTGATAGGTTCTTGATTGGACGTGCTTCAAAGGTTACAGGGAGAAGGCTGGGAACTGGGGTTGAGGAGGAGAAAAAAAGAGGGATCAACCATGATTGAATGGCAGAGCAGATTCAATAGGCCAGATGGCCTAATTCTGCTCCTGTGTCGTATGGTCTTATGGATAAGGTGCCACATATGAGGTTGCTTTATAAGATAAGATCCCATGGGTTACAGGAAAGATATTTACATGGACAGAGGAATGGCTGACAGGCAGGAAGCTGCAAGTGGGAATAAAGGGGGCCTTTTCTGGTTGGCTGCCAGTGACTAATGGTGTTCTTCAGGGGTCAGTATTGGGACCGTTACTTTTCACATTGTTTGTCAATGATTTAGATAATGGAATTGATGGCTTTGTGGCAAAGTTTGCGGATGATACGAAGATAGGTGGAGAGGTAGGTAGTGCTGAGGAAGCAATGTGATTATGGAAGGATTTAGACAAATTGAAAGAATGGGCAAAAATTTGTCAGATGGAATACAGTGTTGGAAAACATATGATAATACATTTTTGCATTTTGGTAAAAGGAACAAAAGTGCTTACTATTATCTAAATGGGGAGAAAATTCAAACATCAGTAGTGCAGAGGGACTTGGGAGTCCTCTTGCAAGACTCCCAGAAGGTTAATTTAGAGTTTGAGTCTGTAGTAAAGAAAGCAAATGCAATGTTGGCATTTATTTCAAGGATAATAGAACATAAAAACAAGGAGATAATGCTGAGGCTTTATAAGACACTGATCAGGCCACACTTGGAATATTGTCAACAGTTTTGGGCCCCATATCTCAGAAGGGATATGTTCTCATTTGAGAGAGTCTAGAGGAGGTTCACGAGGATGACTCTGGGAATGAAGGGGTTAACATTTGAGGAAAGTTTGGCAGCTTTGGGCCTGTACTCACTGAAATTTAGAAGAATGCGGGGGGATTTCATTGAAACCTACTGAATGTTGAAAGTACTAGACAGGGTGGATGTGGAGAGCATGTTTCCTATGTTGGTGGTGTTCAGAACTAGAGGGCACAGCCTCAGAATTGAGGGGTAACCCTTTCGAACTGAGGTAAGGAGGGATTTTTTTAGTCAGAGAGTAGTAAATCTGTGGAACGCTCTGCCACAGACTGCTGTGGAAGCCAAGACTGTGGGTATATTTAAAGCAGAAATTGATAGTTTCGTGATTGGTCAGGGCACCAAATGTTATGGCGAGAAGGCAGGTGTATGGGGTTGAGTGGGACCTGGGATCAACTATGATGGAGCAGACTGGATGGGCTGAATGGCCTAATTCTCCTCCTATGTCTTATGGTCTTACAGTTTAACTCTGGAGGAGTTACAAGCTTCAGTGGCTGAGATGAGAGAGAGGCTGCACAAACAAAACCTGTTGCTCAGGTGCTTCACCAGTTGCAGCTTCATGGGAGAGTGACAAAGAGTAAGCCACTGTTGAAAAAAACTCACATGAAATCTTGGTTAGAGTTTGGCAGAAGGGATATAAGAGGCTATGAAGTCAGCTGGTAGAAGGTTCTATGATCGGATGAAACCAAAATTGAGCTTTTTGGCCATTAGACTAAACACTATGTTTGGCATAAGCCAAACCCCGTACATCATCAAAAACACACCATCCCTACAGTGAAGCTTGGTGGTGGCTGCATCATGCTGTGGGAATGCTTCTCTGCAGCTGTCCCTGGTAGGCATGTGAAGGTAGAGGGTAAAATAAATGCAGCAGGATCAGGGAAATTCTGGAGGAATATAGCCAAAGCTATATAGGAATGGCTTAAAAACAATAAAGTTAATGTCCTGGAGTGGCCAAGTCAATTCTCAATCCAATTTTTGGCTGTTTTCTCATGATCCCCAAGCAATCTGACAGCTCTTCAGCAGTTTTGTAAAGAATGGGGAAAATTTGCAGTGTCCAGATGTGCAAAGCTGATAAAGACCTATCCACATTGACTCAAGGATGTGATTGTGCCACAGGTGCATCTACTAAATACTGACTTGAAGGAGGTAATAATTATGCCATCAATTACTTTGTGTTTAATAATTTAGGCCAATTTGTAGAAATTTGTTTTCACTTTGAGACAAAATAGTCTTTTTCTGTTGATCAGTGTCAAAAAAGCCAAATTAAATCCACTGTGATTCAGTGATGTAAAACAATAAAACATGAAACCTTACCGGGGTGGAGGGGGGTGGATACTTTTTATAGGCACTGTAAATTCAGTCTTTATAGGCTGTTCTTTTGTACTGTAATTAACAAAACAATAATCTATAAATCAGTGGAGAAAGGCTGAGTGCTGTTATGGCTGCACTCATGTCTTTAACGTTCTGTTCGATTTGAGTGATATTGATGGGTTCAGCTGTTTTTTTTATTGCCTTCATGCTGCATATTGATGTCCCTGTGAGTCACCTATTAATTCCAAGCACTCTGGATATAAAGCCCACTCTAGAGATTTGCACATCAGATGTGCATTGTGATGCTAAGGGATACTTATTGGCAAAGGTAGCATCTTTTCATAGTGGGCCTAAAATCCATCTCTTTGTTCAGCATCACACATACAAAATACTGGAGGAACTCAGAAACATTTATGGAGCAGAATAAACATTTGATATTTTGGGCTGAAACTCTTCATCAGGACAGGAGCAGAAGCCAGCATAAGGTTAAGGAGGGGCATAGCTGGCAGGTGATTGGTGAGACCAGATGAGTGGGGGGGGGGGGGTGGCTAGGTGAAGTCAGAAGCTGGGAAGTGATAGGTGGAAAAGCTAAAGGGCTGAGGAAGAAGGAATCTGATAGGAGTAGAGAGTGGGCTATGGACGAAAGGGAAAGGGAAGGGGAGCCAGAGGCAAATGATGGATAGGTGAGAAGAAAAGTAGGGGTAAGAAAGGAACAAGATTGAGGAATGCAAAAACAAGAGAAGGGAAAGGGGAAGAAATTACTGGAATTTAGAGAAATCAATGTTTACACCTTCAAGTTGGAGACTAGAAACATAGAAACATAGAAAATCTACAGCACAATACAGGCTCTTCGGCTCACAACGTTGTGCTGAACATGTCCCTACCTTAGAAATTACTGGGGTTACCCATAGCCCTCTATTTTTCTAAGCTCCATGTACCTATCCAAAAGTCTCTTAAAAGACCCTATCATTTCCGCCTCCACCACCGCCGCCAGCAGCCCATTCCACGCACCCACCACTCTCTGCGTAAAAAACTTACCCTTGACAGCTCCTCTGTACCTTCTTCCAAGCACCTTAAAATTATGCCCTCTCGTGCTAGCCTTTCAGCCCTGGGAAAAAGCCTCTGACTATCCACATGGGCAATGCCTCTCATCATCTTGTACACCTCTTTCAGGTCACCTCTCATCCTCCGTCGCTCCAAGGAGAAAAGGCCGAGTTCACTCAACCTATTCTCATAAGACATGCTCCCCAATCCAGGCAACATCCTTGTAGATCTCCTCTGCACCCTTTCTATGGTTTCCACATCCTTCCTGTAGTGAGGCGACTAGAACTGAGCACAGTACTCCAAGTGGGGTCTGACCAGGGTCCTATATACAGTACATAGCTGCAACATTACCTCTCGGCTCCTAAATTCAATTCCATGATTGATGAAGGCCAATACACCACATGCCTTCTTAACCACAGAGTCAACCTGCGCAGCTGCTTTGAGCGTCCTATGGAGTCAGACCCCAAGATCCCTCTGATCCTCCACACTGCCAAGAATCTTACCATTAATACTATATTCTGCCATTATATTTGACCTACCAAAATGAACCACTTCACACTTATCTAGGTTGAACTCCATCTGCCACTTCTCAGCCCAGTTTTGCATCCTATCAATGTCCCACTGTAACCTCTGACAGCCCTCTCCCTCTACACTATCCACAACACCCCCAACCTTTGTGTCATCAGCAAATTTACTAACCCATCCCTCTACTTCCTCATCCAGGTCATTTATAAAAATCACGAAGAGTAAGGGTCTCAGAACAGATCCCTGAGGAACACCACTGGTCACCGACCTCCATGCAGAATATGACCCGTCTACAACCACTCTTTGCCTTCTGTGGGCAAGCCATTTCTGGATCCACAAAGCAAGGTCCCCTTGTATCCCATGCCTCCTTACTTTCTCAATAAGCCTTGCATGGGGTGCCTTATCAAATGCCTTGCTGAAATTCATAGCTAGCCGGATGGAATATGAGATGTTGCTCCTCCAATCTGAGTGGCCTCCACCTGACAATAGAGGAGGCCATGGCCACGTTGGAATGGAAAGAGGTTTTGTTTGTGTTGCTCAAGATTTCCATCATCTGTAGAATCTCTTATATTTATTTTGCTTCTTCAGGTCTAGTTGAACAACCCTGTGAAATTCTTTGAAGGATATGATCTTACCACTATTTATCACCAAAACTTACTGTTGTTTATCCCATCCAGATAAAAAATAGAAAGCATTCAAAATACTCAACAGATCAGTAGCATCTGAGCAAAAACTTCACATTGCAGGTCAAAGGCATTAGCTTTAAATTGCCGAAAGAGCTGGGGAGCTGGGGATTGTCACTGCAAGTCCCATGCCTGCCACGAGATATGCTGTTTACAAATTGCAGGGTTAATAGATTCATAAAGTTTCAGAACACTACAGCACAGAAGCAGGCTCTTTGGCCCGTCTAGTCCATGCTGAGCTATTAAGTATCCCATTGACCTGCTCCTAGACCATCTCCCTCCATAATCCTCCCATCCATGTACCTATCCAAACTTCTCTTAAATGTTGAAATCAAACCTGCGTCCACCACTTCCATTGGTAGCTCGTTCCATCCTCTAGGTGAAAAAATTCTCCTTCATGTTCCCCTTAAAGCCATGACCTCTACTTCTAGTCTCACCCATCCTCAGTGGAAAAAGCCTGCTGGATTTACCCTATTTATACCCTCATAATTTTATATTTTAATGAGGGTAATTACTGAGAAGGAGGAGACCAAAAGCCTGTGTGAAACCTGAAGATGGTGCTCAATGAAATGGTCACCTAATCCTTCAGTCTGTGGGGTTAGTCCTTGAACTTCCAGGTACCTATTGCTTTAATTCTCCAGGCCACTTCCACATCTCTGGGGCCTTCTGCAAAGTTCTAGTGAGGCCCACAGCACCTCTTCTTTCCTCTGGACATGTTGCCATTATAGGCATTCGGTGAATTCAGATACCTTGTTTCTTCTCTTTGTATCCGAACTGTCTAGTTCTCCCGTTTGTGTTTTCTGTCACCGCACGCTGTGTGGCAGATCTGATTGGTACTCCCAGCCTCCCCCTCCCCCTCCAACTTTCAAATCCCTTACTCACTCTTCCTGATGAAGGGTCTCAGCCTGAAACGTCGACTGCACCTCTTCCTACAGATGCTGCCTGGCCTGCTGCGTTCACCAGCAACTTTGATGTGTGGTACTCCCAGCCTTCTCCCTTTGACCATAAGGCATAGGAACAGTATTAGGTCATTTGGCCTATTGAGTCTGCTCCACCATCCAATCATGGCTGATTTATTACCTTCTCAACCTCATTCTCCTGCCTTCTCACTGTAACCTTTCACGCCCTGACTAATCAAGAACCTAGCAACTTCTGCTTTAAATATACCTAATGATTTGGCCTCCACAGCCATACATGGCAATGAATTCCACAGATTCATCCTCTGGCTAAAGAAATTCCTCCTCATCTGTTCTAAAGGGATGTCCTTCTATTCTGAGGCTCTGAGGCTCTGATCTCTGGTTCTAGATTCCCTCACTATAGGAAACTTCCTCTCCACATCTCCTCTATCTAGGCCTTTCAATATTCAATATGCTTCAATGTGATTTCCCTTTATTCTTCTAAACTTCAGCGAATATAGGCCCAGAGCTAGAGCGCTTACTAAATTTCACAGATTTTCCATTTTTCTGAGTTTGTCTTTTCTTTCTCTCCAACTCCTATCATTAACCTATTGCCCAACAGCTCTGTAAACAGTGGAAATGACCTTGTTCTGTCTCCCTTATGTTAGAGATTGTGTGATTGTTGTTATTGCTATTATTGTTCTCTGTGCTTCAAAGCCAGTGAATTGACTGTGGAATTCACTGTGGAACATCCTGAACCAGGAGCAGTTTTCTATAAAAACACATTAGCTTGGTCTTGGTAAAGCAATGAGAACGCTGGTATGAGCTCTCTTGAATAGTTTCCAATAATTACTCCTCCAGAATGAGTTTTGTTAGTTTTTCAGCAAGTTAATATAGTTATATTTAAGTTACAATGGCTGAAAACTTGTCAAATAGAAGGAATTGATTTTCCATTTTCTCTGTCAATGTATAGGGACCTCGGAACATCATTAACCAACCTGCAGGTGCTCTGGATGGCTCGCTCCGGACTAACAGACTTGGATGGAATTCCTGCTTTCTCTTCTCTAAAGGTGATGTGCACCCTGAAACTTTGAGGTTATAACTGGTCAGAGCATAGAAAATTACAGCACACAATGTTGTGCCGCCCTTTTAACCCAGCTAAGATCAATCTAACCCTTCTCCCCACACAGCCCTCCATTTTTCTATCATCCATCTGCCCATCTAACAGCCTCTACCACCACCCCTGGCATTGTATTTCATGTACCCACCGCTCTCTGTGTAAACAAAAAGCCTCCTTTGACATTCCCCTTAGCACCTTAAAATTATGACCCCTGGTATTAGCCATTTCTGCCCTGGATATGACTCTGTTACTGAGTGAAAGAAACAACTGGAATTGTGCAGAGACGAAGGACCGGCTAACTTGCTGTTTACCATTGCTTTGTGACAGTGTTCATGATCAGGAATTCACTCAGATTAATTGGACACTGCCTAGACCCACTGGATCCACAAGTTCCTGTCAGCAAACTTATTTAAGTCCTTACAATATCAATGTTCACAGCAGAGGGGAGGCTATTCTTTCCATGATGTTTTGCCAGCTCTTTGCTGCTGCATTTCAAACTCTTCCACTCTGTCCTGGCCCACCTGGGAAATGGGGACTTATATGCCAGGCTGCTGTTTATAGACTTCAGTCCATCATACCCCAGAAATTGGTGCAGAAACTGTCCTTGCTGGGTCTCAACACCTTCCTCTGCAACCGGATGCTAGACATCTTAACAGAAAGGCCACAGTCAGTCCGTGTTTTTTTTTATTCATTTACGGGATGTGGGCTTTGCCAGTTAAGTCAGCATTTATTGTCTGCTTAGTTGCTCAGTCCCATTCCACTGAGCACCGGTGCTCCCCAGGGCAGTGTACTCAGGTGCTCCCCAGGGCTGTGTACTCAGGTGTACTCAGGTGCTCCCTGGGCTTCCCAGGGCTGTGTACTCAGGTGTACTCAGGTGCTCCCCAGGGCTCTGTACTCAGGTGCTCCCCAGGGCTGTGTACTCAGGTGCTCCCCAGGGCTGTATACTCGGGTGCTTCCCAGGGCTGTGTACTCAGGTGCTCCCTGGTGCTCCCCAGGGCTGTGTACTCAGGTGCTCCCTGGGCTCCCCAGGGCTGTGTACTCAGGTGTACTCAGGTGCTCCCCAGGGCTGTATACTCGGGTGCTCCCCAGAGCTGTGTACTCAGGTGTACTCAGGTGCTCCCTGGGCTCCCCAGGGCTGTGTACTCAGGTGTACTCAGGTGTACTCAGGTGCTCCCTAGGCTTCCCAGGGCTGTGTACTCAGGTGTACTCAGGTGCTCCCCAGGGCTGTGTACTCAGGTGCTCCCCAGGGCTGTGTACTCAGGTGCTCCCCAGGGCTGTATACTCGGGTGCTTCCCAGGGCTGTGTACTCAGGTGCTCCCTGGTGCTCCCCAGGGCTGTGTACTCAGGTGCTCCCTGGGCTCCCCAGGGCTGTGTACTCAGGTGCTCCCCAGGGCTCTGTACTCAGGTGCTCCCCAGGGCTGTGTACTCAGGTGCTCCCCAGGGCTGTATACTCGGGTGCTTCCCAGGGCTGTGTACTCAGGTGCTCCCTGGTGCTCCCCAGGGCTGTGTACTCAGGTGCTCCCTGGGCTCCCCAGGGCTGTGTACTCAGGTGTACTCAGGTGCTCCCCAGGGCTGTATACTCGGGTGCTCCCCAGAGCTGTGTACTCAGGTGTACTCAGGTGCTCCCTGGGCTCCCCAGGGCTGTGTACTCAGGTGTACTCAGGTGTACTCAGGTGCTCCCTGGGCTCCCCAGGGCTGTGTACTCAGGTGTACTCAGGTGTACTCAGGTGCTCCCTGGGCTTCCCAGGGCTGTGTACTCAGGTGCTCCCCAGGGCTGTGTACTCAGGTGTACTCAGGTGCTCCCTGGGCTTCCCAGGGCTGTGTACTCAGGTGCTCCCCAGGGCTGTGTACTCAGGTGTACTCAGGTGCTCCCCAGCGCTGTGTACTCAGGTATATTCAGGTGTACTCAGGTGCTCCCCAGGACTGTGTACTCAGCCCGCTGCTGTTCACACTGCTGGCCCATGACTGTCACAGGATTCAGCTCAAATGTTTGTGGATGACACAACAGTGGTTGGCCTCATCAACAATGATGAGGAGTCAGAGTAAGAGAGGAAGTGAAGCGACTGATGTGAGAATAACAACCTAAGTCTGATTGTGGAGAAGGCCACAGAAACGTTGTGGACTTCAGGAAGTTGCAAATGGACCATCCTCCTCTGCATACATGGCTTCTCCATAGAGAGAGTTAAGTGCACCAAGTTCCTGGGAGTTCACATCACGGATGATCTCACCTGGTCCCTTAATAGCTCTTCCCTGAACAAGAAGGCACAGAAGTGCCTCCACTTCTGAAGGAGGTTGAGGTAAACAAGGCTCTCCCACGTCCGCCCCACCCCAATCTTAATTGCAATTTACAGAAGCACCACTGAGAGCATCCGGACAAGCTGCATCTCCATCTGGTCTGGGAGCGGCAGAGCATCGGACCGGACAAGCTGCATCTCCATCTGGTCTGGGAGCGGCAGAGTATCGGACCGGACAAGCTGCATCTCCATCTGGTCTGGGAGCGGCAGAGCATCGGACCGGACAAGCTGCATCTCCATCTGGTCTGGGAGCGGCAGAGCATCGGACCGGACAAGCTGCATCTCCATCTGGCATGGGAGCAGCAGAGCATCGGACCGGACAAGCTGCATCTCCATCTGGCATGGGAGCAGCAGAGCATCGGACCGGACAAGCTGCATCTCCATCTGGTCTGGGAGCGGCAGAGCATCGGACCGGACAAGCTGCATCTCCATCTGGTCTGGGAGCGGCAGAGCATCGGACCGGACAAGCTGCATCTCCATCTGGCATGGGAGCAGCAGAGCATCGGACCGGACAAGCTGCATCTCCATCTGGCATGGGAGCGGCAGAGCATCGGACCGGACAAGCTGCATCTCCATCTGGCATGGGAGCGGCAGAGCATCGGACCGGACAAGCTGCATCTCCATCTGGTCTGGGAGCGGCAGAGCATCGGACCGGACAAGCTGCATCTCCATCTGGCATAGGAGCGGCAGAGCATCGGACCGGACAAGCTGCATCTCCATCTGGCATGGGAGCGGCAGAGCATCGGACCGGACAAGCTGCATCTCCATCTGGCATGGGAGCGGCAGAGCATCGGACCGGACAAGCTGCATCTCCATCTGGCATGGGAGCGGCAGAGCATCGGACCGGACAAGCTGCATCTCCATCTGGCATGGGAGCGGCAGAGCATCGGACCGGACAAGCTGCATCTCCATCTGGCATGGGAGCAGCAGAGCATCGGACCGGACAAGCTGCATCTCCATCTGGCATGGGAGCAGCAGAGCATCGGACCGGACAAGCTGCATCTCCATCTGGCATGGGAGCAGCAGAGCATCGGACCGGACAAGCTGCATCTCCATCTGGTCTGGGAGCAGCAGAGCATCGGACCGGACAAGCTGCATCTCCATCTGGTCTGGGAGCGGCCGAGCATCGGACCGGACAAGCTGCATCTCCATCTGGCATGGGAGCGGCCGAGCATCGGACCGGACAAGCTGCATCTCCATCTGGCATGGGAGCGGCAGAGCATCGGACCGGACAAGCTGCATCTCCATCTGGCATGAGAGCGGCAGAGCATCGGACCGGACAAGCTGCATCTCCATCTGGCATGGGAGCGGCAGAACATCGGACCGGACAAGCTGCTTCTCCATCTGGCATGGGAGCGGCAGAGCATCGGACCGGACAAGCTGCATCTCCATCTGGCATGGGAGCGGCAGAACATCGGACCGGACAAGCTGCTTCTCCATCTGGCATGGGAGCGGCAGAGCATCGGACCGGACAAGCTGCATCTCCATCTGGTCTGGGAGCGGCAGAGCATCGGACCGGACAAGCTGCATCTCCATCTGGTCTGGGAGCGGCAGAGCATCGGACCGGACAAGCTGCATCTCCATCTGGTCTGGGAGCGGCAGAGCATCGGACCGGACAAGCTGCATCTCCATCTGGCATGGGAGCGGCAGAGCATCGGACCGGACAAGCTGCTTCTCTATCTGGCATGGGAGCGGCAGAGCATCGGACCGGACAAGCTGCATCTCCATCTAGTCTGGGAGCGGCAGAGTATCGGACCGGACAAGCTGCATCTCCATCTGGTCTGGGAGCAGCAGAGCATCGGACCGGACAAGCTGCATCTCCATCTGGTCTGGGAGCGGCAGAGCATTGGACCGGAAGTTCCTACAAAGGATTGTGAGAACAGCTGAGAGGATCCTAGGGGTCTCCCTACCATTTATTGAGGACCATTTATCAGGAGAACTGTGTACACAGGCGCTCCCCAGGGCTGTGTACTCAGGTGCTCCCCAGGGCTGTATACTCGGGTGCTTCCCAGGGCTGTGTACTCAGGTGCTCCCTGGTGCTCCCCAGGGCTGTGTACTCAGGTGCTCCCTGGGCTCCCCAGGGCTGTGTACTCAGGTGTACTCAGGTGCTCCCCAGGGCTGTATACTCGGGTGCTCCCCAGAGCTGTGTACTCAGGTGTACTCAGGTGCTCCCTGGGCTCCCCAGGGCTGTGTACTCAGGTGTACTCAGGTGTACTCAGGTGCTCCCTGGGCTTCCCAGGGCTGTGTACTCAGGTGCTCCCCAGGGCTGTGTACTCAGGTGTACTCAGGTGCTCCCTGGGCTTCCCAGGGCTGTGTACTCAGGTGCTCCCCAGGGCTGTGTACTCAGGTGCTCCCCAGGGCTGTGTACTCAGGTGTACTCAGGTGCTCCCCAGCGCTGTGTACTCAGGTATATTCAGGTGTACTCAGGTGCTCCCCAGGACTGTGTACTCAGCCCGCTGCTGTTCACACTGCTGGCCCATGACTGTCACAGGATTCAGCTCAAATGTTTGTGGATGACACAACAGTGGTTGGCCTCATCAACAATGATGAGGAGTCAGAGTAAGAGAGGAAGTGAAGCGACTGATGTGAGAATAACAACCTAAGTCTGATTGTGGAGAAGGCCACAGAAACGTTGTGGACTTCAGGAAGTTGCAAATGGACCATCCTCCTCTGCATACATGGCTTCTCCATAGAGAGAGTTAAGTGCACCAAGTTCCTGGGAGTTCACATCACGGATGATCTCACCTGGTCCCTTAATAGCTCTTCCCTGAACAAGAAGGCACAGAAGTGCCTCCACTTCTGAAGGAGGTTGAGGTAAACAAGGCTCTCCCACATCCGCCCCACCCCAATCTTAATTGCAATTTACAGAAGCACCACTGAGAGCATCCGGACAAGCTGCATCTCCATCTGGTCTGGGAGCGGCAGAGCATCGGACCGGACAAGCTGCATCTCCATCTGGTCTGGGAGCGGCAGAGCATCGGACCGGACAAGCTGCATCTCCATCTGGTCTGGGAGCGGCAGAGCATCGGACCGGACAAGCTGCATCTCCATCTGGCATGGGAGCAGCAGAGCATCGGACCGGACAAGCTGCATCTCCATCTGGCATGGGAGCAGCAGAGCATCGGACCGGACAAGCTGCATCTGCATCTGGTCTGGGAGCGGCAGAGCATCGGACCGGACAAGCTGCATCTCCATCTGGCATGGGAGCGGCAGAGCATCGGACCGGACAAGCTGCATCTCCATCTGGCATGGGAGCGGCAGAGCATCGGACCGGACAAGCTGCATCTCCATCTGGCATGGGAGCGGCAGAGCATCGGACCGGACAAGCTGCATCTCCATCTGGCATGGGAGCGGCAGAGCATCGGACCGGACAAGCTGCATCTCCATCTGGTCTGGGAGCGGCAGAGCATCGGACCGGACAAGCTGCATCTCCATCTGGTCTGGGAGCGGCAGAGCATCGGACCGGACAAGCTGCATCTCCATCTGGCATGGGAGCGGCAGAGCATCGGACCGGACAAGCTGCTTCTCCATCTGGCATGGGAGCAGCAGAGCATCGGACCGGACAAGCTGCATCTCCATCTGGCATGGGAGCAGCAGAGCATCGGACCGGATAAGCTGCATCTCCATCTGGTCTGGGAGCAGCAGAGCATCGGACCGGACAAGCTGCATCTCCATCTGGTCTGGGAGCGGCCGAGCATCGGACCGGACAAGCTGCATCTCCATCTGGCATGGGAGCGGCCGAGCATCGGATCGGACAAGCTGCATCTCCATCTGGCATGGGAGCGGCAGAGCATCGGACCGGACAAGCTGCATCTCCATCTGGCATGGGAGCGGCAGAGCATCGGACCGGACAAGCTGCATCTCCATCTGGCATGGGAGCGGCAGAACATCGGACAGGACAAGCTGCATCTCCATCTGGCATGGGAGCGGCAGAACATCGGACCGGACAAGCTGCTTCTCCATCTGGCATGGGAGCGGCAGAGCATCGGACCGGACAAGCTGCATCTCCATCTGGCATGGGAGCGGCAGAACATCGGACCGGACAAGCTGCTTCTCCATCTGGCATGGGAGCGGCAGAGCATCGGACCGGACAAGCTGCATCTCCATCTGGTCTGGGAGCGGCAGAGCATCGGACCGGACAAGCTGCATCTCCATCTGGTCTGGGAGCGGCAGAGCATCGGACCGGACAAGCTGCATCTCCATCTGGTCTGGGAGCGGCAGAGCATCGGACCGGACAAGCTGCATCTCCATCTGGTCTGGGAGCGGCAGAGCATCGGACCGGACAAGCTGCATCTCCATCTGGCATGGGAGCGGCAGAGCATCGGACCGGACAAGCTGCATCTCCATCTGGCATGGGAGCGGCAGAGCATCGGACCGGACAAGCTGCATCTCCATCTGGCATGGGAGCGGCAGAGCATCGGACCGGACAAGCTGCATCTCCATCTGGCATGGGAGCGGCAGAGCATCGGACCGGACAAGCTGTATCTCCATCTGGTCTGGGAGCGGCAGAGCATCGGACCGGACAAGCTGCATCTCCATCTGGTCTGGGAGCGGCAGGGCATCGGACCGGACAAGCTGCATCTCCATCTGGCATGGGAGCGGCAGAGCATCGGACCGGACAAGCTGCTTCTCCATCTGGCATGGGAGCGGCAGAGCATCGGACCGGACAAGCTGCATCTCCATCTGGTCTGGGAGCGGCAGAGTATCGGACCGGACAAGCTGCATCTCCATCTGGCATGGGAGCAGCAGAGCATCGGACCGGATAAGCTGCATCTCCATCTGGTCTGGGAGCAGCAGAGCATCGGACCGGACAAGCTGCATCTCCATCTGGTCTGGGAGCGGCCGAGCATCGGACCGGACAAGCTGCATCTCCATCTGGCATGGGAGCGGCCGAGCATCGGACCAGACAAGCTGCATCTCCATCTGGCATGGGAGCGGCAGAGCATCGGACCGGACAAGCTGCATCTCCATCTGGCATGGGAGCGGCAGAACATCGGACCGGACAAGCTGCTTCTCCATCTGGCATGGGAGCGGCAGAGCATCGGACCGGACAAGCTGCATCTCCATCTGGCATGGGAGCGGCAGAACATCGGACCGGACAAGCTGCTTCTCCATCTGGCATGGGAGCGGCAGAGCATCGGACCGGACAAGCTGCATCTCCATCTGGTCTGGGAGCGGCAGAGCATCGGACCGGACAAGCTGCATCTCCATCTGGTCTGGGAGCGGCAGAGCATCGGACCGGACAAGCTGCATCTCCATCTGGTCTGGGAGCGGCAGAGTATCGGACCGGACAAGCTGCATCTCCATCTGGTCTGGGAGCAGCAGAGCATCGGACCGGACAAGCTGCATCTCCATCTGGTCTGGGAGCGGCAGAGCATTGGACCGGAAGTTCCTACAAAGGATTGTGAGAACAGCTGAGAGGATCCTAGGGGTCTCCCTACCATTTATTGAGGACCATTTATCAGGAGAACTGTGTACACAGGCGCTCCCCAGGGCTGTATACTCGGGTGCTTCCCAGGGCTGTGTACTCAGGTGCTCCCTGGTGCTCCCCAGGGCTGTGTACTCAGGTGCTCCCTGGGCTCCCCAGGGCTGTGTACTCAGGTGTACTCAGGTGCTCCCCAGGGCTGTATACTCGGGTGCTCCCCAGAGCTGTGTACTCAGGTGTACTCAGGTGCTCCCTGGGCTCCCCAGGGCTGTGTACTCAGGTGTACTCAGGTGTACTCAGGTGCTCCCTGGGCTTCCCAGGGCTGTGTACTCAGGTGCTCCCCAGGGCTGTGTACTCAGGTGTACTCAGGTGTACTCAGGTGCTCCCTGGGCTCCCCAGGGCTGTGTACTCAGGTGTACTCAGGTGTACTCAGGTGCTCCCTGGGCTTCCCAGGGCTGTGTACTCAGGTGTACTCAGGTGCTCCCCAGGGCTGTGTACTCAGGTGTACTCAGGTGCTCCCTGGGCTTCCCAGGGCTGTGTACTCAGGTGCTCCCCAGGGCTGTGTACTCAGGTGTACTCAGGTGCTCCCTGGGCTTCCCAGGGCTGTGTACTCAGGTGCTCCCCAGGGCTGTGTACTCAGGTGTACTCAGGTGCTCCCTGGGCTTCCCAGGGCTGTGTACTCAGGTGCTCCCCAGGGCTGTGTACTCAGGTGTACTCAGGTGCTCCCCAGCGCTGTGTATTCAGGTATATTCAGGTGTACTCAGGTGCTCCCCAGGACTGTGTACTCAGCCCGCTGCTGTTCACACTGCTGGCCCATGACTGTCACAGGATTCAGCTCAAATGTTTGTGGATGACACAACAGTGGTTGGCCTCATCAACAATGATGAGGAGTCAGAGTAAGAGAGGAAGTGAAGCGACTGATGTGAGAATAACAACCTAAGTCTGATTGTGGAGAAGGCCACAGAAACGTTGTGGACTTCAGGAAGTTGCAAATGGACCATCCTCCTCTGCATACATGGCTTCTCCATAGAGAGAGTTAAGTGCACCAAGTTCCTGGGAGTTCACATCACGGATGATCTCACCTGGTCCCTTAATAGCTCTTCCCTGAACAAGAAGGCACAGAAGTGCCTCCACTTCTGAAGGAGGTTGAGGTAAACAAGGCTCTCCCACATCCGCCCCACCCCAATCTTAATTGCAATTTACAGAAGCACCACTGAGAGCATCCGGACAAGCTGCATCTCCATCTGGTCTGGGAGCGGCAGAGCATCGGACCGGACAAGCTGCATCTTCATCTGGTCTGGGAGCGGCAGAGCATCGGACCGGACAAGCTGCATCTCCATCTGGTCTGGGAGCGGCAGAGCATCGGACCGGACAAGCTGCATCTCCATCTGGCATGGGAGCGGCAGAGCATCGGACCGGATAAGCTGCATCTCCATCTGGCATGGGAGCAGCAGAGCATCGGACCGGACAAGCTGCATCTCCATCTGGTCTGGGAGCGGCAGAGCATCGGACCGGACAAGCTGCATCTCCATCTGGTCTGGGAGCGGCAGAGCATCGGACCGGACAAGCTGCATCTCCATCTGGTCTGGGAGCGGCAGAGCATCGGACCGGACAAGCTGCATCTCCATCTGGCATGGGAGCGGCAGAGCATCGGACCGGACAAGCTGCTTCTCCATCTGGCATGGGAGCGGCAGAGCATCGGACCGGACAAGCTGCATCTCCATCTGGTCTGGGAGCGGCAGAGTATCGGACCGGACAAGCTGCATCTCCATCTGGTCTGGGAGCAGCAGAGCATCGGACCGGACAAGCTGCATCTCCATCTGGTCTGGGAGCAGCAGAGCATCGGACCGGACAAGCTGCATCTCCATCTGGTCTGGGAGCGGCAGAGCATTGGACCGGAAGTTCCTACAAAGGATTGTGAGAACAGCTGAGAGGATCCTAGGGGTCTCCCTACCATTTATTGAGGACCATTTATCAGGAGAACTGTGTACACAGGCCCCTTAGTATTAAGAACCCCAACGATCCATCCAGCATCTCCTTTGACTTTCTACCATCAGGCAGGAGACTTCAATGCATAAGGACAAGAACAGTCAGAATGGGAAACAGTTTCTTCCTCAGGCCATGAGGCTTCTGAATTCCCAGCCGCATTGCATTTGAAGTGCCACCAGTTAATTTGTTCTGCACCCTACAAAATGTAATTTATGCACTTTGTTTATTTATGTGTAATTCATCTGTGGATTTTATTGTTACTTTCCTAAGTTATTGTGTGTTATACGTGTGCTATGTGTACTTCTGTGCTTTACACCCTGGTCCACGTTGTCTTGTTTGACGGTTTACATGTATATAGTTAAATGACAATAAACTTGACTTGACTTAATATTGCAAAGTCTCCTGTCTGTGTGGGTGCCATATCCGTGTATCCTTGTACCTGTTTAAGATGGCACTACTGAACAAGGGCGACAGCTCACTGGTAGTTTAAAAAAAAGGCAAGAGTTTCGACAAAAAACCACTAAAAACAGCTTTTCTGAGTTAAATAGTGTTAAATTATCACCGCAAACAGTGAGGGGATGAGCGATGGTGAAGTGAGTTCGGGATTGAGCCAGGATGGTGAGATGCAGAATTGATGCAGTCAGATGCAGTGAAGTTCCGATGCCCGTACAGCTGGCTCAGGGGTGAGATTGGATCGCTCTGGGTGCCGAGAGGAGAAATCAGGGCAGAGGAGATTCAATGCCTGTACAGCTGGCTCAGGTGCGAGATTGGATCACTCTGGGCATTGAGCTGATTTGAAGAGCTTGAGAGTGGCTTCAGACTAGGCCATGAAATCTGGGCCTGGAGTGAATCACTGGGCGGCTTCATCTAGTCCCCGAACCCTTCACAGCAGCTGGGTACTACTGCGGTGGACAATCTGCTGTTTACACAATTTAAACACTGGCCCAGATCGTAGGTGAGAGCCAATTTTGCTCGCTCTCCATGATGTTCACTCCCTCTCCAGGGCATCCGAACCTTTCACTGTTCCATTGTTTGGTCAGTTTCAACGCTAGCCCAGACTGAAAAGACAAGGTGTCAGGTTCTGAGGCATGAGCCGATTTTGCTTGTTCTCCATGATGGTCACTGCTCTCTCCATGGTGCTGAGGCTATGAAGACAGCCCTGGCTGCTGTCTCTGTGCCTGCTAATATGATGAACTGGTAAGTGAGGCCTTGGGCCTACTCCATTGTGCTCTGGGATTTCGATCTGAGGTCTCAATTTGGTTCAGAATGCTGTTGTTCGCTTCAGTTACTGGCATGA
This sequence comes from Mobula hypostoma, assembly GCF_963921235.1. Taxonomy (NCBI): domain Eukaryota; kingdom Metazoa; phylum Chordata; class Chondrichthyes; order Myliobatiformes; family Myliobatidae; genus Mobula; species Mobula hypostoma. The sequence continues at coordinate 106,374 of NW_026948141.1, forward strand.
TTTGTGTCCTTTTTTCCCCTTTCTCTTGCACTTCAGGTGATGGTATTTTATTATTTTTTTTCTTTTAATTGGGTTTTTTTGGGTTTCTTGATTTGTGTTTATCTGTAAGCAAACAAATCTCAAGGTTGTATAATTTAATCTCTTTGATAATAAGTGTACTTTGAATCTTTATATCAGTTTGAAGCTAGTCAACTGCCTGGACTGCTCTTCCCATCAATGAATCAATCTGAAACAATTTGACTGCCTTTTCTCCATAGTCCATGTAGTCGCAAATCAATTCTGCTCTTCTGACATCTCCACTTATATTCGTATTTGCAGTTTGTTGTCTTTTGAACATTTGTTGTTTATCTGTCGTGTTGGGTGTGGTCTTTCATTGATTCTATCATGTTTCTTATATTTACTATGAATGCCCACAAGAAACTGCATCTCAGGGTTGTATATGGTGATAATAAATCTACTTTGAACTATGAACCTTGAAATTTTTTTTGATTCAAGATTGTTTAATGTAATTTCCAGTACACAAGTATAAAGGAGAATAAATAACTTTTACTCCAAAAGTAGCACGAGAAAACACAATAAGATAAAGAAGACAATAATAAAAAAGCACAATAAATATAAGTACACAGATAGCTTATGCATTGTATGTCGGTAAAGTGACGCCAGGCACAGGAGTGTCTGTACATAGGGTGACTCTGGCAGGAAGTGATGAGGTAGTGGTGGTTGGGGGTGTGGAGGGGTGGGCTAGTGGGTTGAAATATTGATCAGCTGGACTGCTTGGGGAAAGTAACTATTTTCGAGCTGGTGGCCCTGATGTGGATGCTGATGTGAGTGGGACAAACAGTCCTCGAGCAGGGTGAGTGGGATCCTTCATGATGTTACTGGCCCTTTTCCGGCACCTTTCTGTGTATATGTCCCTGATGGCAAGTAGGCAGATACCAACAATGCATTGGACAGTTTTGACTGTCCGTTGTAGAGACATCCTGTCTGCTGCAGTGCAGTCTATTTCAACATTTAACTGCTTTTTGATTAAAGGTTCAATTGTCTTTGCTTCATTAGTTCCCTGTCACAATGCATTCTCTGCTCCATCAGTCCTGTATGGAAAACATTCGGATAACCCTTTTCCCCTCTCCCTTGGTGACAATTTTCTTTGTCACTGATTCACATCGCAGGAAATGATCTTTCTTCATTCACTGGATGTAAGGTTAGCTATTTATACCCAGGCCCTGAGATGTTTAGACCCTCAGCGGGCTGTGTTACTAGGACACAGAGCGTGGTTGAGGCCACTTCATTTTTGAATTTGCAATTGCATTTTATGAATTTTTCATGCTTTGTGTGCGAGAGTACTTGACAGTGTGGATCAGGGATACTTGTGGATCTTGTATCCTCTTATCACGACCATCAGGGCAGAGCTACATGTGGCTGAAGACACACACCCAATGATTCAGGAACAGCTTCTGCCCCTCAGCCATCTGAATGGACATTGAACCCATGAACTTCACTTTAAAAAAATTTTTTTGCTTTCTTTTTGCACACTTACTTTAATATTTTATATGTATTTCTTATTGTAATTTATAGTTTTCTTATTATTAAGTATTGCAGTGTACCACTGCTACAAAACAACAAATTTCACAATATGTGCCAGTGATATTAAATCTTATTCTGATTCTGATTTTAGGAGATGCTTTGAATTGGAATGAGATCAGGGACATTAAAACTGGGAAACAAGTGTTCATGTTATATGTTTTGCAAATAATAAAGACAGAACGTGGTCAGGTGGAAAGGTGGAGTTACAGAGTTACTGATCAGGAAGGATTCAGATTCACATTAATTTATTTGTCGTTATGTACAATACGTCAAAACAACGTGAAATGCTAACAACCATCACACCTAATGATATGCTAGGGGAGGTTGCAGGTGTCGGAAGTGCAGGGAGACACCAATGCCCTTGAATGGGAAAAGCCTGCAGAAAGTAGTAGATACAACCCAGTCCATCGGGGTAAAGCCTTCCCAACTGTTGAGCACATCTACGTAGAGTGCTGTTACAGGAGAGTAGCATCCATCATCAAGGACCCCCACAATGCAGATTATGCTCTCTTCTCGCTGCTGCCAACAGGAAGGAAGTACAGGATATTCAGGACCCACATCACCAGGTTCAGGAACAGTTAATACCCCTCAACCATCAGGCTCCTGAACCAGAGGGGAGAACTTCACTCAACTCAGAACCAGAATCAGAATCAGGTTTAGTATCACTGGCATATGTTGTGAAATTTGTTGTTTTGCAGTAGCAATATTGTGCAATATATAATAAAATTTATAAATTACAATAAGTATATATATATATATATATAAAAAGAAAATTAACTTAAAAAAAGTGCAGAACGAGAGGGGAAAATACTGAGGTAGTGTTCATGGGTTCATTGTCCATTCAGAAATCTGATGGCGGTGGGGGGGGGGGGGAAGCAAGCTGTTTCTGAAGGCTCCTGTACCACCTCCTTGATGGTAGCAGTGAGAAGAGGGCATGTCCTGGGCGATGGGGGTCCTTAATGATAGATACCCCCTTTCTGAGACATCACCTTTTGAAAGTGTCCTTGATGCTGGGGAGGCTCGTGCCCATGATGGAACTGGCTGAGCTTACAACTTTCTGCAGCCTTTTTCAATTCAATGTGGTGGCTCCTTTATTCCTGAATATGATGCAACCAGTTAAAATGCTCTCCACAGCACATCTGTAGATACTTGCGATAGTCTTTCGTGACATGCCAAGTCTCCTGAAGCTCCTAATGAAATCTAGCTGCTGTCATGCCTTCTTTGCAATTGCATCAATATGTCAGGATAGATCCTCAGAGATAGTGGCACCCAGGAACTTGAAATTTCTCGCCCTTCCCACTTCTGATCCCTCAATGAGAACTGGTGTGCGTTCCTTCCCGAAGTCCACAATCAACTCCTTAGTCTTACTGACGTTCAGTGACACCACTCAACCAGCAGATCGATCTTGCGCCTGTATGTCTCCTCGTCACCATCTGAAGTTCTGTCAACCAGAGGTCCCCAACCATTTTTATGCCATGGATCCCTACCATTAGCTGAGGGGTCCATAGAACCCAGATTAGGAACTCCTACAAGTGCCAACAATAAATGTATTGTTGGCATATTTATAGATGGCATTTGAGCTGTGCCTAGACACACAATCGTGGGAGTACAGAGAATAGAGCACACATCCTTGAGGTTGATTGTCAACAAGTAGGAGATATTATTTCTGATCTGCACAGACTGTGATTTCCCAATGAGGAAGTCAAAGGATCCAGTTGCAGAGGGAGGTAGAGGCTTATGTTTTGGAGCTTCTTGAGTGGAACTGAGGGTATGATTGTGTTGAGCACTAAGCTGCAGTCAATAACAGCAACCTAACATAGCTATTGTTATTGTCCAGGTTATCCAAAGCCAAGTAGCAAGTCAGTGAGATTGCATCTGCTATAGACCTATTATGCCGATAGACAAACTTCACTCACCAACACTGAAATGTACCCACAATCTATGGACTTACTTTCAAGGACTCTTCATCTCATGCACTCAAGATTTATTGTTTGTTATTATTAATTAGTTTGCTTTTTTTCTTTGTATTTAGACCATAAGACCATAAGATATAGGAGCAGAAGTAGGCCATTTGGCCCATCAAGTCTGCTCTGCCATTCAATCATGAGCTGATCCAATTCTTCTAGTCATCTCCACTCCCCTGCCTTCTCTCCATACCCTTTGATGCCCTGGCTAATCAAGATCCTATCTGTCTCTGCCTTAAATGCACCCAATGACTTGGCCTCCACAGCCACTCGTGGCAACAAATTCCACAGATTTACCACTCTCCGACAAAAGTAATTCCTCTGCAGCCCTGTTCTAAATGGACATCCTTCAATCCTGAAGTCGCGCCCTCATGTCCTAGACTCCCCTACCATGGAACATAACTTTGCCATATCTAACCTGTTCAGGCCATTTAACATTCTGAATGTTTCTATGAGATCCCCCCTCATTCTCCTAAACTCCAGGGAATACAGCTCAAGAGCTGCCAGACATTCCTCATATGGTAACCCCCTCATTCCTGGAATCATTCTCGTGAATCTTCTCTGAACCCTCTCCAATGTCTGTATATCCTTCCTAAAATAAGGAGCCCAAAACTACATACAATACTCCAAGTGTGATCTCATGAGTGCCTTATAAAGCCTCAACATCACATCCCTGCTCTTATATTCTATACCTCTAGAAATGAATGCCAACATTGCATTCGCCTTCTTCACAACTGATTTAACCTGGAGGTTAACCTTTAGGGTATCCTGCACAAGGACTCCCAAGTCCCTTTGCATCTCTGCATTTTGAATTCTCTCCCTATCTAAATAATTGTCTGCCCGTTTATTTCTTCCACCAAAGTGCATGACCATACACTTTCCAACATTGTATTTCATTTGCCACTTCTTTGCCCATTCCACTAAACTATCTAAGTCTCTCTGCAGGCTGTCTGTTTCCTCGACACTACCCGCTCCTCCATCTATCTTTGTATCATCAGCAGGTATATGGAGGAATTTAAGGTGGGGGCTTATATGGGAGGCAGGGTTTGAGAGTCGGCACAAAATTGTGGGCCGAAGGGCCTGTACTGTGCTGTACTATTCTATGTTCTATGTTCTAAATTTAGCCTCAAATCCATTAATCCCGTAGTCCAAATAATTGACATACATCGTAATCATGCTAGTAACCCCCTTGTAATTCCTTGGGTTCTTATCTTGCTAAGCAGCCTCACTTGTCAACGGCCTTCTGAAAATCCAAGTACACCACATCTACTGCATCTTCTTTGTCTACCCTGCTTGTAATTTGCTCAAAAAATTGCAGTAGGTTAGTCAGGCAGGATTTTCCTTTCAGGAAACCATGCTGGCTTTGGCCTATCTTGTCATGTGCCTCCAGTTACTCCGTAATCTCACCCCTAACAATCGATTCTAACAATTTACCAGCCACAATTTACCAGCCACAATTTACCTGTCAGGCTATCAGGTCTAAACAGGTCTATAGTTTCCTTTCTGCTGCCTCCCACTGTTCTGAAATAGAGGAGTAACAGTTGCAATTTTCCTGTCGTCCGGTACAATGCCAGAAGCTATCGATTCTAGAAAGATCATCGTTAATGCCTCCGCAATCTCTCCAGCTACTTCCTTCAGAACCCGAGGGTGCAGTCCATCAGGTCCAGGAGATTTATCCACCCTCAGACCATTAAGCTTCCTGAGCATCTCCTCAGTTGTAATTTTCACTGTACATACTTCACTTCCCTGACACTCTTAAATATCTGGTATACCACACACGTCTTTCACTGTGAAGACTGATGCAAAATACACATTCAGTTCCTCTGCCATCTCTGTGTCTTTCATTACAGCATCTCCAGCATCATTTTCTATTGGTCTTATATCTTCCCTCAACTCTCTCTTACCCTTTATATACTTAAAAAAAGATTTTAGTATCTCCTTTGATATTAGTTGCCAGCTTCCTTCCATAATTCATCTTTTCCTTCCTAATGACCTTCTTAGTTTTCTTCTGAAAGCTTTTAAAAGCTTCCCAATCCTCTATCTTCCCACTAGCTTTGGCTTCCTTGCATGCCCTCTCTTTTGCTTTTACTTTGGCTCTGACTTCACTTGTCAGCCACGGTAGCGTCCTTCCATTTGAAAATTTCTTCCTGTTTGGAATATATCTGGCTTACACTTCCCTCATTTTTCGCAGAAACTCCAGCTCTGTCCTTCCTGCTAGTGTCTCTTTCCTGTCACCCTTGGCCAGTTCCCCTCTCATGCCATTGTAATTTCCTTTATTCCACTGAAGTACTAACATTTTGGAATTTATTTTCTCCTCAAATTTCAAAGTGAACTCGATCAGTGAGTGAGTGGGCCAGTGAAGGAGTGGAGCTTTGAGGCTTTGACTCGAGAGATTCTGGCAGTTGGTCTGTGCAATCAAGTCAATCAAGATTTGAATAGATCAGCAGAAAGCCGTTGATTAGACAATCAAGATTTGAATAGCTAAGACTCAGCAGAAAGCACATGAGTGTGGATTCATCTTTACAGTAGAGGAGGCCATGGATAGACATATCAGAATGGGAATAGGATGTGGAATTAAAATGTGTGGCCACACTCAGGTTGGAGGAACAACACCTTATATTCTGTCTGGGTAGCCTCCAACCTGATGGCATGAACATTGACTTCTCAAACTTCCACTAATGCCCCACCTCCCCCTCGTACCCCATCCGTTATTTATTTATAACACATTCTTTCTCTCTCTCTCTTTTTTCTCCCTCTGCCCCTCTCACTATACCCCTTGCCCATCCTCTGGGTTCCCCCCCCCCACCGCTTTTCTTTCTCCCTGGGCCTCCTGTCCCATGATCCTCTCGTATCCCTTTTGCCAATCACCTGTCCAGCTCTTGGCTCCATCCCTCCCCCTCCTGTCTTCTCCTATCATTTTCAATCTCCCCCCCGCCACTTTCAAATCTCTTACTAGCTCTTCTTTCAGTTAGTCCTGACGAAGGGTCTCGGCCCGAAATGTCGACTGTACCTCTTCCTCGAGATGCTGCCTGGCCCGCTGTGTTCACCAGCAACTTTGATGTGTGTTGCTTGAATTTCCAGCATCTGCAGAATTCCTCGTGTTTGCGGATAAACAGAGGGGTAGCTCAAGCGGAGTGGCCTGTGGAAAGCGGCCAGTGCGTGAGTGGGCCAGTGAAGGAGTGGAGCTTTGAGGCTTTGACTCGAGAGGCTTTGATGAGAAGAGGCGGAGGACAAGCTTGCTCGCAGTTAGTCTTTACAATGCCTCCTGAGACGGTGATGTGCCTCTCATGTGAGATGTGGCAGTCTTGGGGGAACGCCCCTCTCCCGCAGAGTCACATCTGCCAGAAGTGCATACGGCTGGGCGATCTGGAAGATCGTGTAAGGAATCTGGAGCAGCAGCTGGATGACTTTCGACTCATAAGGGAGAATGAGGCAGTCATAAATGAGAGCTACAGGGAGGTAGTCACACCTAGGCTGTCGGAAGCAGGTCGTTGGGTGACAGTCAGAGGGGGGAAAGCGAAGGTGAGCAGATAGGTAGTGCAGAGCACCCTTGTAGCCATTCCCCTGAATAACAAGTTTACCGTCCTGGATACTGTTGGCGGGGACGACCGACCAGGTGTGAGCCACGGTGGCAGGGCCTCCGGCGCTGAGTCTGACCCTGTGGTGCTGAAGGGTGGGAAGGAGAAGAGGAGAGCTGTCGTCATTGGAGACTCTATAGTCAGGGGAGCAGACAGGAGATTTTGTGGATGTGAGAAGGACACCCGCATGGTTTGTTGCCTCCCGGGTGCCAGGGTCCGGGATGTCTCTGACCAGGTGCACAACGTCCTGGTACAAGAGGGAAAGCAGCCAGAAGTCGTGATACATGTTGGTATCAATGACATAGGCAGGAAGAGGGATGAGGCCCTGAAGTGTGGGTTTCGGGAACTAGGCAGAAGGCTGAAGAACAGGACCTCAAGGGTGGCGTTCTCAGGATTGCTGCCAGTGCTACGTGACAGTGATGGTAAGAATTGGAGGAGATGGCAGTTGAATGCGTGGCTGAGGAGCTGGTGCAGGGTGCAGGGTTTTAGATTTTTGGATCACTGGGATCTCTTCTGGGGAAGGTGGGACCTGTACAGATTGGATGGGTTGCACCTGAACTCGAGGGGGAGCAATATCCTTGCAGGTAGGTTTGCTAGCATGGTTCGGGAAGGTTTAAACTAATTTGCAAGGGGGATGGAACCTGGGGCGATAGAGCAGTGAAAGAAGTGCATGGAGTAAAGCCAGATCTAACATACAGAGAGGCTTTAAGGAAAGAGAAGCAGAATAAACGGTGTAAAGACAGTAAGGTAGAAGGGCTGAAATGTGTGTACCTCAATGCAAGAAGCATCAGGAACAAAGGTGATGAACTGAGAGCTTGGATACATACATGGAATTATGATGTAGTGGCCATTACAGAGACTTGGCTGGCACCAGGGCAGGAATGGATTCTCAATATTCCTGGATTTCAGTGCTTTAAAAGGGATAGAGACGGGGGAAAAGGGGAGGAGGGGTGGCATTACTGGTCAGGGATACCATTACAGCTACAGAAAGAGTGGGTAATGTAGCAGGATCCTCTTTTGAGTCAGTATGGGTGAAAGTCAGGAACAGGAAGGGAGCAGTTACTCTACTGGGGGTATTCTATAGGCCCCCTGGTAGCAGCAGAGATACAGAGGAGCAGATTGGGAGGCAGATTTTGGAAAGATACAAAAATAACAGGGTTGTTATCATGGGTGACTTTAACTTCCCTAATATTGATTGGCACCTGATTAGTTCCAAGGGTTTAGATGGGGCAGAGTTTGTTAAGTGTGTCCAGGACGGATTCCTGTCACAGTATGTGGACAGGACGACCAGGGGGAATCCATACTAGATCTAGTACTAGGTAATGAACCGGGTCAGGTCACAGATCTCTCAGTGGGTGAGCATCTGGGGGACAGTGACCACCGCTCCCTGGCCTTTATAATTATCATGGAAAAGGATAGAATCAGAGAGGACAGTAAAATTTTTAATTGGGGAAAGGCAAATTATGAGGCTATAAGGCTATATCTTGTGGGTGTGAATTGGGATGATGTTTTTGCAGGGAAATGTACTATGGACATGTGGTCGATGTTTAGGGATCTCTTGCAGGACGTTAGGGATAAATTTGTCCTGGTGAGGAAGATAAAGAATGGTAGGATGAAGGAACCATGGGTGACAAGTGAGGTGTAAAATCTAGTCAGGTGGAAGAAGGCAGCATACATGAGGTTTAGGAAGCAAGGGTCAGATGGGTGTATTGAGGAATATAGGGAAGCAAGAAAGGAGCTTAAGAAGGGGCTGAGGAGAGCAAGAAGGGGGCATGAGGCCTTGGTGAGGAGGGTAAAGAAAAACCCCAAGGCATTCTTCAATTATGTGAAGAACAAAAGGATGACAGGAGTGAAGGTAGGACCGATTAGAGATAAAGGTGGGAAGATGTGCCTGGAGGCTGTGGAAGTGAGCAAGGTCCTCAATGAATACTTCTCTTCGGTATTCACCAATGAGAGGGAACTTGATGATGGTGAGGACAATATGAGTGAGGTTGATGTTCTGGAGCATGTAGACATTAAGGGAGAGGAGGTGTTGGAGTTTTAAAATACATTAGGACGGATAAGTCCCCGGGGCCTGACGGAATATTCCCCAGGCTGCTCCACGAGGCGAGGGAAGAGGTTGCTGAACCTCTGGCTAGGATCTTTATGTCCTCGTTATCCACGGGAATGGTACCGGAGGATTGGAGGGAGGCAAATGTTGTCCTCTTGTTCAAAAAAGGTAGTAGGGATAGTCTGGGTAATTATAGACCAGTGAGCCTTACGTCTGTGGTGGGAAAGCTGCCGGAAAAGATTCTTAGAGATAGGATCTATGGACATTTAGAGAATCATGGTCTGATCAGGGACAGTCAGCATGGCTTTGTGAAGGGCAGATTGTGTCTAACAAGACTGATAGAGTTCTTTGAGGAGGTGACCAGGCATATAGATGAGGGTAGTGCAGTGGATGTGATCTATATGGATTTTAGTAAGGCATTTAGTAGTAGTGGTAGTAGTCATACTTTATTGATCCCGGTGGAAATTGGTTTTCGTTTCAGTTGTACCATTAATAATTAAACAGTAATAAAACCATAAATAGTTAAATAGTAATATGTAAATTATGCCAGGAGATAAGTCCAGGACCAGCCTATTAGCTCAGGGTGTCTGACCCTCCAAGGGAGGAGTTGTAAAGTTTGATGGCCACAGGCAGGAATGACTTCCTATGACGCTCTGTGTTGCATCTCAGTGAAATGAGTCTCTGGCTGAATGTACTCCTGTGCCCACCCAGTACATTATGTAGCGGATGGGAGACATTGTCCAAGATGGCCTGCAACTTAGACAGCATCCTCTTTTCAGACACCACCATGAGAGAGTCCAGTTCCATCCCCACAACATCACTGGCCTTACGAATGAGTTTGTTGATTCTGTTGGTGTCTGCTACCCTCAGCCTGCTGCCCCAGCACACAACAGCAAACATGATAGCACTGGCCACCACAGACTCGTAGAACATCCTCAGCATCGTCCAGCAGATGTTAAAGGACCTTAGTCTCCTCAGGAAATAGTGACGGCTCTGACCCTTCTTGTAGACAGCCTCAGTGTTCTTTGACCAGTCCAATTTATTGTCAATTTGTATCCCCAGGTATTTGTAATCTTCCACCATGTCCACACTGACCCCTGGATGAAAACAGGGGTCACCGGTACCTTAGCTCTCCTCAGGTCTACCACCAGCTCCTTAGTCTTTTTCACATTAAGCTGCAGATAATTCTGCTCACACCATGTGACAAAGTTTCGTACCGTAGCCCTGTACTCAGCCTCATCTCCCTTGCTGATGCATCCAACTATGGCAGAGTCATCTGAAAACTTCTGAAGATGACAAGACTCTGTGCAGTAGTTGAAGTCCGAGGTGTAAATGGTGAAGAGAAAGGAAAACAAGACAGTCCCCTGTGGAGCCCCAGTGCTGCTGATCACTCTGTCGGACACACAGTGTTGCAAGCACATGTACTGTGGTCTGCCAGTCAGGTAATCAAGAATCCATGACACCAGGAAAGCATCCACCTGCATCGCTGTCAGCTTCTCCCCCAGCACAGCAGGGCGGATAGTGTTGATCGCACTGGAGAAGTCAAAAAACATGACCCTCACAGTGCTCGCTGGCTTGTCCAGGTGGGCGTAGACACGGTTTAGCAGGTAGACGATGGCATCCTCAACTCCTAGTCGGGGCTGGTAGGCGAATTGGAGGGGATCTAAGTGTGGTCTGACCATAGGCCAGAGCAGCTCCAGAACAAGTCTCTCCAGGGTCATCATGATGTGGGAGGTCAATGCCACTGGTCTGTAGTCATTGAGGCCGCTGGGGCGCGGTGTCTTCTGCACAGGGACGAGGCAGGATGTCTTCCACAGTACAGGAACCCTCCAGAGCCTCAGGCTCAGGTTGAAGACATGGTGAAGTACTCCACATAGTTGAGGGGCACAGGCTTTGAGCACCCTGGTACTGACACCATCCAGTCCTGCAGCCTTGCTCGGGTTGAGACGTTTCAGCTGTCTTCTCACCTGTTCAGCTGTGAAGCCCACCGGTGGTTTCGTGTGGGGAAGGGGTATAGTCTTGAGAGCAGGGTGGGGGACTGTGAGGAGGGGTAGGAGGGGAGAGTGGAATATGTGTTGGCTGGGGGCTGACAACAGATGACTCATGTGGGGGCTGGGCAAGGGCCACAATGTCAAATCTGTTAAAGAACAGGTTAAGTTCGTTGGCCCTGTCCACGCTGCCTTCAGCTCCTCTGTTGCTAGTTTGCCGGAACCCAGTGATGGTCCTCATCCCACTCCAGACCTATCTCATGTTGTTCTGCTGAAGTTTCCACTCAAGCTTCCTCCTGTACCTGTCTTTAGCCTCCCTGATCCTGGCTTTCAGATCCCTCTCTATTGCCCTCAGCTCCTCCCTATTTCCATCTTTAAACACCCTCTTTTTAGCGTTCAGGATATCCTTAATGTCCTTTATTACCCATGGCTTGTTATTTGAATAACAAAGGATAGTTCTTGTCGGAACATTGCAGTCCACACAGAAGTTGATGTAATCAGTGATGCACTCTGTGAGCCCATCAATGTCCTCTCCATGTGGCTCACAGAGTGTCTGCCAGTCTGTCACCTCAAAACAACCCTGGAGCGCCTCATTAAGCCTCCTCCGACCATTTCCTCACTGTCCTCGAGGTTGCAGGTTTACTCTTCACCAGAGGCCCGTAGCAGGGTTTTAGATGCACCAGGTTGTGATCTGACCTTCCCAATGGGGGGAGGGGAGAGGAGCTGTATGCATCCTTAACGTTAGCGTACATCAAATCCAGAGTCCTCTCCCCTCTGGTCATACAGCTCACATACTGCGTGAAGTTGGGCAGTCTTCTAGCCTTGGTTACATGGTTGAAGTCACCCGAGATGGTAATGAGGGCACTCATTTGACAAGGTTCCAAATGGTAGTCTTATTCAGAAAGTCAGAAGGCATGGGATCCAGGGAAGTTTGGCCAGGTGGATTCAGAATTGGCTTGCTTGCAGTAGGCAGAGGGTCGTGGTGGAGGGAGTACATTCAGATTGGAGGGTTGTGACTAGTGGTGTCCTACAAGAATCTGTTCTGGGACCTCTACTTTTCGTGATTTTTATTAACGACCTGGCTGTGGGGGTGGAAAGTGGGTTGGCAAGTTTGCAGACGACACAAAGGTTGGTGGTGTTGTAGATAGTGTAGAGGATTGTCAAAGATTGCAGAGAGACATTGATAGGATACATAGACATCTGTACATAGACAGATACATAGCCCATAGACATTGTGGGCTGAGAAGTGGCAGATGGAGTTCAACCCGGAGAAGTGTGAGGTGGTACACTTTGGAAGGATAAACTCCAAGGCAGAGTACAAAGTAAATGGCAGGATACTTGGTAGTGTGGAGGAGCAGAGGGATCTGGGGGTACATGTCCACAGATCCCTGAAAGTTGCCTCACAGGTAGATCGGGTAGTTAAGAAAGCTTATGGGGTGTTACCTTTCATAAGTCGAGGGGTTGAGTTTAAGAGTTGCGATGTAATGATGCAGCTCTATAAAACTCTGGTTAGGCCACACTTGGAGTACTGTGTCCAGTTCTGGTCGCCTCACTATAGGAAGGATGTGGAAGCATTGGAAAGGGTACAGAGGAGATTTACCAGGATGCTGCCTGATTTAGAGAGTATGGATTATGATCAGAGATTACGGGAGCTAGGGCTTTACTCTTTGGAGAGAAGGAAGATGAGAGGAGACATGATAGAGGTGTTCAAGATATTAAGAGGAATAGATAGAGTGGATAGCCAGCGCCTCTTCCCCAGGGCACCTCTGCTCAATACAAGAGGACATGGCTTTAAGGTAAGGAGTGGGAAGTTCAAGGGGGATATTAGAGGAAGGTTTTTTACTCAGAGAGTGGTTGGTGCGTGGAATGCACTGCCTGAGTCAGTGGTGGAGGCAGATACACTAGTGAAGTTTAAGAGACTACTAGACAGGTATATGGAGGAATTTAAGATGGTGGGTTATATGGGAGGCAAGGTTTGAGAATTGGCACAACATTGTGGGCTGAAGGGCCTGTACTGTGCTGTACTATTCTATGTTCTATGTTCTATGATCTTTGGACTGTGGCGGGAAACCAGAGCATCTCTCTTACCTTAAGTGTATGCCCTCTGGTATTATACATTTCAACTCTGGGGGAAAAGGTACCGTCTGTCTACTCTATCTACATCTCTCATAATCTTGTAAACCTCTGTCAGATCTCCCCTCAGTCTCTGCCACTCCAGAGAAAACAACCAAAATTTGTCCAACCTCTTGTTATAGCTCCTACCCTCTAATCCAGTAAGTATCCTGGTAAACCACTTGTGCACCCTCCCCAAAACCATTCTAATTGAGTGACAGAATTTAGTTTATATTTATGAAAGGGATGTGGGGTTCACAGGCTGAGCCAGTGTTCAATTGTCCATCCCTAGCTGCCCTGGAGAAGATGGCTGTGAGCTGCCTTTTCAAACTCCTGCAGGCCTTGAGGTGTGGGCGGAATGCTGTTTCGGGGGTTATTTCCAGTGACTGTTCAACTTCAAGTTCAATTGTCATACAACCAAAGGAAACTACATTTGTCTGGGGCCAAGGTGCAAAACACAGAACCATCGCTCACACACAGCACACAGTGCATATCGCACATATCACACATATGATGATGGCTGGTTCTTTATTTGTGAAGATCAGGAGGGAACTCCATCGCTATAGGACTTTTCTTCCTGCCTGCGCTGCATAGGTTTATAGTGGCGATTGGTGTGCACGGACCGATTCCACTCTTTAGGCCAGGGGACATTCCCCAATGGCACAGTGAGCTGCAGCGACTGCAAGGCTGTAGGTCGAGTATCGGAGTTTTCCTTCTCCGAGAGACTGCCTGGCACAGCCAACAAATCCCATCTACCCAGGTTTGGAATCGGAGTTGTCCTTCTCCTAGCCAAGGCTGATGAGCCCACCCAGTAATACTGCTGGATACTCGGTCGCGTCATCAGATAGTAAACTCAGTAAGAACAGGGACGCCACGTGAAGGCGTTGCTATGGGCACAGTCGTGTAGGAGAGGCCATATGCGAGTGACCTCCTGCGTAGCAAACCTAACAGTGATCCTACAGCTGGAAAAGAGGGGCTATGGGGGTGCTTTACCTTCCTTAAGTGAGCAGGACATCCAGCCCAAGGCTCACCTGTCCCCATAGCACATATAATTATAGCAAGAAAATAAACACAGATACAAAAAATAACAATAGTACTAATAGTATTAAAAAATAATAATCTAGCCCTAGTGTCTGAATGGCTTGGCCTGTAAATTGACGGTGCATGGGATGTTGTCCTGGAGCTTCTTGTTTGTAAGAACAGTTCCGCAGCCGTTCCAAATCTCACGCAATGCAGCCACAGACAGAGAAAATCCAGGTTGTCTCCCACCGAACAAACACTGGAGAGCGGCACTGACAGGAGAAGCCAGCTTTCAACCCAGCGCGGAATCCAGCAGCACACAGCCAGCTCTCACGTCTCCTTCCCCGAGACCACAACTGGCAACCCCAGTACATAAATGAGGCCTGTTCCACACCACAACCAAGGCCACGCGGCTACCCTGCTGTTGATTTGACCAATGAAAAACATAGAAACATAGAAAACCTACAGCACAATACAGGCCCTTCGGCCCAAAAAGCTGTGCCGAACATGTCCTTACCTTAGAAATTACTATGCTTACCCATAGCCCTCTATTTTTCTGAGCTCCATGTACCTGTCCAAAAGTCTCTTAAGAGACCCTATCGTATCCGCCTCCACCACCGTTGCCGGCAGCCCATTCCATGCACTCACCACTCTCTGAGTAAAAAACTTACCCCTGACACCTCATCTCCTCTGTACCTACTCCCCAGCACCTTAAACCTGCGTCCTCTTGTAGCAAGTATTTCAGCCCTGGGTAAAAGCCTCTGACTATCCACACAATCAATGCCTCTCATCACCTTATACACATCTATCAGGTCACCTATATATAACAGCAATATATTCAGTCCTGCTGAAGGGTCTCTGCCCGAAATGTCGACTGTATTCTTTTCCATAGATGCTGCCTGGCCTGCTGAGTTCCTCCAGCATTGTGTGCGTTTTGCTGATATATTTCCAAGTTAGGATAGTGTGTGGTTTGGAGGGCAACTTCCAGGGGCTGGTGGTTAGAGGTGGTGGATCTTGGTGGGTTACTGCAGTGTGTCCTGTAAATGATACAAACAGCTACTATTGCGCATCAGTATTGGAGTGAGTAAATACAGGTAGTTGTGCATGGTCTGCCTGTCAAATGGGCTGCTGTGTCCTGTATCTGTTGTCAAGATTCTTGTGTTATTGAAGCTGCACTTAAAGTTCAAAGTAAATTTATTATCAAAGTACATATGTGTCACAATATACAACACCGAGATTCATTTCCGTGTGGGTACTCACAGTAAATACAAAGCAACACAATAGAATCATTGAAAGACCACACCCAACAGGACAGACAAACAACCAATGTGCAAAAGACAATACGTAAAGAATAAAGAAACAGTAGATATTGAGAACATGAAATGAAGTCCTTGAAAGTGAAAGACGAATGGAGAGTGTTCTACCACACTCCCGACTTGAGCCTTGTAGATGATGGATGGGCTTTTGGCAGGTGGGGGGTGAGTTACTCACTGCAGGAATCCCAGTCTCTGACCTGTTCTTGTAGTCATACAGTGTGCTCAGCGAATCCAGTTCAGACTCTGATGATCTACAATGCTCGATATCAATAGTGGGGCCTTCAGTGATTGTAATACTATCAAATGTCAGGGTGGGAGCTGGATCTTGTTGCATATCGTCATTGCCCAGCTCTGGTGTGGCAGTCATGTTATTCATCACCTATCAGCCCAGCCCGGATATTGTCATTTGGATATTGGTTGCTTCATTATCTGAGGAGATACAAATGGTCTTTCTTTTTAGTGATACAGCACGGTAACAGGCACTTTTGGCCCAACAAGCCCATGCTGCCCAGTAACATCCATGTAGGCAATTAATTTACTAACCTGTACATCTTGGGACTGTGGGAGGAAACCAGAGCATCCGGAGGAAACCCACGCGGTCATAGGGACAATGTACAAACTCCATATAGACAGTGGCAGAATTGAACCCGGTTTGCTGGCACTGTAATAGCGTTCTGCTAACCACTACAATACTGACCACCCCATATTCTGACCTTACGTGGAATGAAGGTGACTGATGAAGTAGCTGAAGATGGCTGGGCTGAGGATACTGCCCAGGGAACTCCTGCAGAGTTGTCGTGGTGAGATGATTGACTCCAACCTGCACGACCATCTTCCTCTGAGCTCAGTACGATTCCAGTCAGTGGAGGGATTTCCCCCCGAGTTCCACTGATTCCAGTTTAACTAGTGTTCCTTGATGCCGAACTTGATCAGATGTTGCTGTGATGGTGAGGGCAGTTCCCCTCATTCCACATCTGGAGTGCCGCGCTTTGTCCATGTGTGGGCCGAGCTGCAGTGAGGTCAGGAGCCGAGTCAATCTGGCAGAACCCGAGAGTCAGGGGACACCATAGCACAGAAACAGACTCTTCAGCTCATTTAGTTTGTGCCAACTAGTATTTTGCCAAGTCCCATCAACATGCACCTGAACCATAGCCCTCCATACCCCTGCCATCCATATACCTGTGTAAGCTGTGCTGAAATGTTGGCATCAAATCTGCATTCAACACGTCTGCTGGCAGCATGTTCCACACTCTCACCATCCTCCGAGTGAAGAAATTCTTCCTCATGTTCTCCTTAAACACTTCATCTTTCATCCTTAGCCCAAAACCTCTAGTTCTAGGCTCACCCAACCTCAGTGGAAAATGCCTTCTTACATTTATCATACCTATAACCCTCATATTCTGTATACTTCTACCAAGTCTCCACTCATTCTCCTACGCTCCAGGAAATAGGATCCTAACCTATTCAAACTTTCCCTGTCACTCGGGTCCTCAAGTACTGGCAACATCCTTGTCAATTTTCTCTGAACTCTTTTAATCTTATTGATACTGTATCTTTCCTGTAGGTAGTTGACCAAATCTGTACACAATACTCCAAATTAGGCCTTACCAATGCCTTATACAATTTCTGCATAACATCCCACCTCCTGTACTCAATACTTTGAATTATGAAGGCCAGTATGCCAAAAGATCTCTTTGTGGCCCTCTCTACCTGGGATTCCGCTATGTGGATCTATATTCCCAGATCCCATGTCCTATTGCATTCCTTCATGTCCCATGTAAGTCCTACCCTTTGTTCTCCCAAAGTGCAACACATTATACTTGTCCGCAGTAAGTTCCAATTTTCAGTCCATTTTCCTGCTGGTCCACTGCATTCTGCAACTTTGACAGCCTTCCTCACTATCCACTACAGCCCAGTCTTGGTGTCACCCACAAAGTTGCTGATCTAGTTTATCACATTGTCATCCGGATCATTGATATAGATGATAAACAAAGGTCCCAGAGTGATTCTGCGGCACACCACTAGTCACAGGCTGCCCGTCAGTGAGGCAACCAGTCTCAGGCTTCTCTCATGAGGTCAATGTTTAATCCAATTGACTACCTCATCCTGAATGCTGCGCGACTGAATCTTCTTGACCAATACTGTACCCCATGTGGGACCTTGTCAAATGCCTTGCCAAAGTAACGCTCATCCTAAATTTTGTGAGTGGGTGTCACCGCAAGGAAGAAGCACCATTGGTTATCCCACTGATATTTTCCTTGTGTTCCTAATGTTCCCTTCTTTTTTCCACAGGAACTGTATGTGGCGTACAACAACATCTCAGACGTTAGCCCGGTCAGCATGCTAGAGCACCTGGAAGTGCTCGACCTGGAAGGGAACAATATCGAAGATATTGTGCAGATCCACTACATAGCTCTGTGCCACAGGCTGAATACCCTCACGCTGGAAGGAAACCCTTTGTGCTTTCAACAAAACCCAGGGGCCGCAGAGGTAACATGAGTACATTACTTTCATTATGAGTGTGGTTATGATGGTTTTCATTAAATATTATTTACAATCATTGGAACTAATTTAGGAATTACTGTAATGTTGTGATTACCTTCCTGGACTAGTAATGCAGAGGCCTGAACTGAAGATGTGTTCAAATTCCACATTACACCTGGGAAGTCAAAGTCAAAGTGACTTTATTATCAACGTACACAAATGTCACCATATACTACCCTGAGATTCATTGTTTTTTGCATTTATAGGAAAATAAAGAAATGCAATAGAATTTATTAAAAACGGTATATGGCATGGCAACATAGCAGTTAGCGTAATGCTTTAAAACACCAGTGACGTGGGTTCAATTCCTTCCACTGTCTATAAGGAGTTTGAGTGTTCTCCCTGTGACTGCATGTTTTCCTCCGGGTGCTCTGGTTTCCTCACATATCCCAAAGACATGCGGGTTAGTAGATAATTGGTCATATAGGTGTCATTGGGCAGTGCGGCTTGGTGAACTGGAAGTGCCTGTTACTGTGCTGTATCTCTAAATAAAATAAAAATAAATACAAAATAAACAAAGATTGGCAAACAACCAATGTACAAAAGAAAACAAATAAAAAATAAATAATACTGAGAACATGAATTATCAAGTTCTTGAAAGTGATCACCTAATTAAATATCGAATTAAAATGATCAAATGAGTCTTCCTTCCTTTGTGTGCAGTCTATACATATGAGCAAGTGTTTGAGTTTGGATTTGCCGGGTGCTCCAGGCAGCGGGCATCTTCAGCTCAGCGCTGTATTTCTGACTGGCAGGTGGGTCAGGGATATGAAATCCTGCCATAACCCGGAGAACACAACGGTCAGTAACAAATTAGTATCTTTATGGGACACCATGGTAGCATAGCTGTTAGCACCACTCTAACATAGCTGAGAGCGTCAGAGTTCAATTCTGGCATCCTCTAAGAAAGTCTGTATGTTCTCCCTGTGAACCCATGGGTTTTCTCCGGGTGCTTTGGTTTCCTCCCACCATCCAAAGATGTACCAGTTAGTAGGTTAATTGTAAATTGTCCTGTGATTAGGCTAGGGTGGGTTGCTGGGCAGTGCGACACATTGAGCCAGAAGGCCCTGTGCAGCGCTGTATCTCTAAATAAATAAATGATCGGACCCTAAGAGCACTGGGTTGCTGCAAACACCCAACAAGTTTGGTGAAGGAAGTCCACTGTCCTTATTAATCCAGTTTTAGAGTAACGAGGGCTGGCCAGTAAATGCTGTACTCGTACATGATGCCTGGATCTGAATAATGAATGAAAACAACAGGTGGATGATCCTGCATAGGAAAGAGAGCAGCTGATAAAGCATTTATATACTTTGTTCTGTATGATATTTAAGCCTTTTTGAATTGTGTAGGAATGTGAAAGGCATTAAGAGCTCAGTCGATGGACTCCTGGGATGATTGAGGGAATGTTGCAGAATCCCTGTTTCAAATTCCAGCCTCCCAGACTGCTGTACAGATACACACTGCAATTTACCAGAAGCTCTATAAGCCTGCATTGAAACTCAACAGGGATCATAAAAAGCATTCGCAAGGCAACGTGCACTAATTAATTCAAACTCATTATAAAACGGACTATAATTATATAAGCATTCTTACATTTAGTATGTCACCAAAGAATTGCAAGTTTTTACAGATGTTCTATGGAGAGTATTCTGACTATTTGCATCACTGTCTGGTATGGAGGGGCCAATGCACAGGACTGGAAAAAGCTGCAGAGGATTGTAGACACGAGAAATTCTGCAGATGCTGGTACTCCGGAGCAACACGTACAAAATGCTGAAGGAACTCAGCAAGTCAGGCAGCGTCCATGGAAATTAACTAACAGTTCATGTTTCAAGCCAAGACTCTTCTTCAGGATTGTAGTCTCAGCTAACTCCGCCATGGTCGCTAGCCTCCCCCACCATCAAGGACATCTTGAAAAGATGATACCTCAAAAAGGTAGCAGCCATCATTAAGAACCTACATTACCCAGGACATGCCCTCTTCTCATTGTAACCATCAGGGAGATGGCACAGGAGCCTAAAAACACATTCATAACTTTTCAGGAACAGTTTCTTCCACTTTGCCATCAGATTTCTAAATGACAATGAACCTATGAACAATGCTTCATTATTTTGTCTCTTTTTGTACCAGTTATTTTTAATATATTTTTCTTATTGTAACTTATAATAATTTTTTATGTCTGGCACAATACTGTTATCAAACATCAAAATCAACATCTGCATCACTACTCAGTTACATTTACCCTCCATTTTATAGCAGGGTAGGGCACCACGCTGTAAACTCCTATCAACTACAGCACTGACAACATGCAACCTCACAAGCCATTTGTCAGGTTGGTGGTTTTGTTTTCATGTAGTCAGTTCACCAGAAAAGAGGACGAATTCTCTGCATTTCTCTGTAACCTTATTGCAGACAAAGATACGAGTCTCTGTTGGTCAGGGTCGACCTAGCTGTCTATGTATACACAAGCCAGGTCACTACAACATGGAGAGCAAGCTGTTGCCCATAAAGCAGACTGCTGAACCCCTCTCCACGTAGCTGATGAATCAAAGAAATGGCAGAGACTGATACAGTCTCACACCAGTGGCATCACAGGAGCTGCCAATCAGTGCTGAACTCAACGTAGGACTGCCTTAGGGAGTCCATCTCCAGATTTCTCCACAAGGTTTACTCCTGAAGCATTTTCCATGCCTTTCCCATAAAGCAACAGAGATTTGAGATCAGATTTTTCCTTCACCTAGATGAGCTGCCAGCCACGGCTGACAAGCCCAATCTGCCCAGAACACAAAGATAATGAATTTAAATTCCATTGATCATTAAACAGCAGTTGCTGGTGTGATCAGTGTCGAAGAATTGAGCAGCACTGCAGTCTTGTGCCTTATTTTCACCTCACCGAGAGCTGATTTTCTGAGGACCACAAGAAATTGGAGCAGTGTTAGACCATTTTGCCATCGAGTCTGCTCCGCCATTTCATCACGGTTTATCCAATTTTTCTCTCAACCCCAATCTCCTGCCTTCTCCCTATATCCTTTCATCCTTTAATGACCAATCTAGAATATATCAACCTCTGCCTTAAATGAATATAAAGACTTGACATCCAAAGTTGACTGTGGCAAAGAATTCCACAGATTCACCATTCTCTGGCTAAAGAATTTCCTCCTCATCTCCATTCTTAAAGGGAGACTGCTCTGTTCCGAGGCTGTGTCCTCTGGTCTAAGACTCTCCCACATAGAAAATAACCTCTCCACATCCACTTGATCAAGGCTTCTCACCATTCGATAGGTTTCAATGAGGTCACTCCTCATTTTTCTGTATTCGAGTGAATACAGGCCCAGAGCCATCAAACGCTCTTCATATGACATGCCATTCCATCCTGGAATCATTTTTGTGAACTTCCTTTGAACCCTCTCCAGTTTTAGTATATCCTTTCTAAAATAAGGAGTCCAAACATGCTCACAATACTCCAAATGAGGCCTCACCAGTGCTTTATAAAATTTCAACATTGCAACCTTGCTTTTATATTCTGATCCTCTTGAAATGAGTGCTAACATTGAATTTGTTTTCCTCACCACCGACTTAACCTGCAAATTAACCTTTAGGGAATCCTGCACAAGAACTCCCAAGTCTCTTTGCACCTCAGTTTTTTTGTATTTTCTCCATTTAGAGAATAGACAACCTTTTCATTTCTTCTACCAAAGTACACTTCCCCACATTGTATTCTATCTGCCACTTCTTTGTCCATTATCCAAATATATCTAAGTCCATTGGTAGCCTCTCTACTTCCTCAAAGCTACCTGACCCTTCACCTATCTCATATCATCTGCAAACCTTGCCACAAAGTCATCATTTCCATTATCCAATCATTGACATATAACATAAAAAGAATCGGTCCCAACACAGACCCCACTGGAACACCACCAGTCAATGGTAGCAATTCAGGAAAGGCTCCCATTGTTCTCATATTTTGCCTCCTGAAAATCAGCTACTGCTTTATCCATGCTATAATCTTTCCTGTAATGCCATGTTGCTGGTAGCTTGTTAACAGCCTAATGTGTGGCACCTTGTCAAAGGCCTTATGAAAATCCAAGCAGAAAACATCAACTGATTCTCTTTTGTATATCTCGTGTGCTATTTCCTCAAAGAATTCCAACATTTGTCAGGCAAGATTTTCTCTTGAGGACACCATGCTGAATAGAGCCTATTTTGTCATGTGCCTCCAATTACCCTGAGACCTCATCCTTAATAATCAACTCCAATGTCTTCCCAACCACTGAGGTCAGACTAACTAATTAGCCCATAGTTTCCTTTCTTCTGCCTCTATCCCTTCTTAAAGAAGGGAATAAAATTTACAATTTTCCAGTCTTCTGGAACCATTCTAAAATCTAATGATTCCTGAAAAATCATTACTAACGCCTCCATGAATGCTTCAGCCACCTCTTTCAGATGTCTGGGGTGTACACCATCTGGTCCAGGTGACTTATCTAACTTCAGACTTCTCTGTTTCCCTAGAACCTGCTCTCTAGTTTTGACAACCTCACACACTTCATGTCCCCTGAAAGCTGGAACTTCCACAACAATGCTAGTGTCTTCCACAGTGAAGGCTGATGCAAAATACTTATTCAGTTTGTCTGCTGTTTCCTTGTCCACCATTACCACCTCTCCAGCATCATTTACCAGTGGTCTGATATCCACTTTCAACTCTCTTTTACACTTTACGTATCTGAAGAAACTTTTGGTATCCTTTTCAATATTATTGACTAGCTCACATTTGTATTTCATCTTTGTCTTCTTAGTAGTGTTTTCAGTTGCCTTCCATTGATTTTTAAAAGCTTCCCACTCTTTTAACTTCTCACTAATTTTTGCTCTATTATATGCCCTCTTTGGTTTTTATGCTGGCATTGACTTCTCTTGTTAGCCACGGTTGTGTCATCTTTCCTTTAGAATATTTCTTCTTCTTTGGGATGTATATATCCTCTGTCTTCTGAGTTGCTTCTAGAAACTCCAGCCATTGCTGCTCTGCCGTCATCCCTGCCAGTGTTCTTTTCCAATCAATTCTGGCCAACTCCTCTCTCATGCGTGTACCATTCCCTTTACTCCACTGTAATAATGATACATCTGACTTTAGCTTCTCCTTCTCAAATTTCAGGGTGAAGTTGATCATATTATGATCACTTGTCCCTAAGGGTTCTTTCACCTTAAGCTCTCTAATCAATTTTGGTTCATTCCACAACACCCAATCCAGAAGAGCTGATCCTCCAGTGGATTCAGCTCGAGCTGCTCTAGAAAGCCATCTGATAGACACTCTAGAAATTCCCCCTCCTTTAATCCAGCACCAACCTGATTCCCAATCTGCCTGCATATTGAAGTCCCACATGACCATTGAAACTTTGCCCTTATGGCATGCGTTTTTTATTTCCTATTGTAATTTGTAGGCCACATGTCACCTCTTTCTTAATTTTTTACCAATGGAGCAGCACTGCCCTTCTGCCTTACTGCCTGTTTTCGATACAATGTGTATCCTTGGACATGAAGCTCCCAACCATACCCTTTCAGCCATGAAACAGTGATGCCTACAACATCATACCTGCCAGACTGCAACCGTGCTGCAAGTTCTTTTACCTTATTCCGTATACTGCTCCAATTCAGATACAACACCTTAAGTCCTGTATTCACCTTTTCAATTCTGTCTATCTTTTACGTTGCAACTCATCCCATTGACGGCAATTATGCCCTGTTCTCACAACATATTGCCTCTGTTTGTAAACCAGCTACCTCATCTTCAGAAATGCAAACATGAGGAAATCTGCAGATGCTGGAAATTCAAACAACACACACAAAATGCTGGTGGAACGCAGCAGGCCAGGCAGCCTCTATTGGAAGAGGTACAGTCGACGTTTCAGGCCAAGACCGTTCACCAGCAACTTTTATGTGTGTGACCTCATCTTCAGCACTATTATCCACCTTTCCTCAGATACTCCTTGCATTAAAATATACGCAACTCAGGACACTAATCGCAATAGATTCAACCTTTTGATTCCTAACCTTGTCTGAAGTCTTACCAATATCTGCCTCCACAACCTCTCCACTAACCGTTCTGCACTCTGGTTCCCATCCCCCTGCAAAACTAGTTTAAACCCCACCATGCTGCATTAACAAAGCTTCCCGCTGGAATTAAACCCCCTCCAGTTCCCCCTCCCAGACACGGGAGAATGCAGGATCTCCTGCCCTGGTGTAGGCCCAGTGTAGACATCAGGAATCTTGGAATGGTCAACATTTCCAGCTGAGGGAACAGTACATGGGCAGAGCTTCTCTTCGGACAAGTGATTACTTTGTTTCCCTGTCTTGACAATGAGCATCAAAGAGGAAAAGAGTGAGCAGTTTCACATTCCTGGGTTTCAGCAAACTTATAGGGTTTATCGTGGGTCCAACATATTGCACTTTCAAAGGAGCAATGCCTGCAGCTCTACTTTATTAGGAGTTTGAGGAAATTTGGAATGTCAGTGAAGTCTAGCAAATGTACCCTGGAGACCCTTCTGACTGGTTGCATCATTGAATGGTATGGTGGCTCCAATGCACAGGGTTGGAACAAGTTGCAGAGGGTTGTAAACTTAGCCAGCTCCATCATGGACACTAGCCACCCCACCACTGAGGACATCTTCAAAAGACGATGCCTGAAGAAGACAGCATCCATTATGAAGGTCTATCATCATCACCTGGCTTATGCCTTCTCCTCATGACTTCCCTCAGGGAAGAGGTACAGAAGACTGAGGATGCACAATTAATGTTTCAGGAACAGCTTCTTCTCCACCATCAGATTTATGAATGGTCCATTACACGGAATGCTACTCACTATTTTGTTCTTTTCTTGCACTATTTATTTTTTATCTATTATTATAACTTATAGTCATTTTTAGGTCTTGCATTGGGCTGGTGCTGGAAACCAACAAATATCATGGTGTCCTGGATGCTGGGGGTCCTTAATGATGGATCCCACCTTTTTGAGGGTGTGTATTGGTGCCTCCATACCAGATAGTGATGCAACCAGTCAGAATAATCTCCACGGTACATCCGCAAATATTTGTTGAAGTCTTTGAGGATAAATCTCCTCAAACTCCTAATGAAATATAGCCACTGCCTTCTTTGTAATTAGACCATAAGACTATAAGACATAGGAGCAGATTTAGGCTATTTGGCCCATTGAGTCTGCTCCACCATTCAATCATGGCTGATCCTTGTTTCCCCTTCTCAGCCTCACTCCCTAGCCTTCTCCATGTAACCTTTGATGCCGTGACCAATACAAGAGCAGTCTCTGCCTTAAATTTACCCAGTGATCTAGCCTCCACAGCTGCCTGTGGTAACAAATTTCACAAATTCACCACCCTCTGGCTAAAGAAATTTCTCCACGTCACTGTTTTAAATGGATGCCACTCTATCCTGAAGCTGTGCCCTCTTGTTCTAGACTCCCACATCCTTTCCACATCCTTTTCACATTTGCTCTGTCTTGGCCTTTCAACATTCAAAAGGTTTCAATGAGAGGCCCCCCCCTCATTTTTCTAAATTCCAGCCAGTGCAGACCCAGAGCCATCAAATATTCCTTGTATGATAACCCTTTCATTCCCGGAATCATTCATGTGAACCTCCTCTGGACCCTCTCCAATGTCAGCACATCTTTTCTTAGATGAGGAGCCCAAAACTGTTCACAATACTCAAGGTGAGGCCTCACCAGTGCCTTATAAAGCCTCAGCATCACATCCCTGCTGTCGTATTCTAGACCTCTTGAAATGAATGCTAACATTGCATTTGCCTTTCTCACCAATGACTCTAACTGCAAGTTATCCTTTAGGGTGTTCTGCACAAGGACTCCCAAGTCTCCTTGAATCTCAGATTTTTGGATTTTCTCCCTGTTTAGAAAATAGTCCGCACATGTATTTCTTCTATCAATGTGTATGACCATGCATTATACAACATAGTATTTCATTGCCACTTTCATGCCCATTCTCCTAATCTAAGTCCTCCTGCATCCTACCTGTTTCCTCAACACTACCTGCCCCTCCACCAATCTTCGAATCATCTGCAAACTTGGCAACAAAGCCATCTATTCCATCATCTAAGTCATTCATACACAGCATAAAAAGAAGTGGTCCAACACCGACCCCTGCAGAACACCACTAGTCAGTGGCAGCCAACTAGAAAAGGATCCTTTTATTCCCACTCACTGCCTCCTACCAACTAGCCAATGCTCTAACCATCTTAGTAACTTTCCTGTAATAACACGAGCTTTTAACTTGGTAAGCAGCCTCGTGTGAAACTTTGTCAAAGGCCTTCTGAAAGTCCAAATATACAACAACCACTGCATCCCCTTAATCGATCCTACTTGTAATCTTCTAAAAGAATTCCAACAGGTTCGTTAGGCAAGATTTTCCCATAAGAAAACCATGCTGACTTTGTCCTATCTTGTCCTGTGTCACCAAGTATCCATAAACTCATCCTTAACAATTGACTCCAACATCTTCCCAGCCACTGAGGAATGGCTAGCTAGTCTATCAATTCCTTTCTGCTGCCTTCCTCCTTTCTTAAAGAGTGGAGTGATTTTTGCAATTTTCCAGTCCTTTGACACCATGCCAGAGTCCAATGATTTTTAAAAGATCATTTCTAATGCCACCACAATCTCTACTGCTACCTCTTTCATAATCCTGGGGTGCAGTTACTGTGGTCTGGGTGATTTATGTACCCTTAGGTCTTTCAGCTTTTAGAGCATCTTCTCCCTTGTAATAGTAACTGCACTCACCTATCTTTCCTCACACCCTCCAACATCTGGCATACTGCTAGTGTCTTCCACAGTGAAGACTGATGCAAAATATTCATTTTGTTCATCTGCCATTTCCTTGTCCCCCATTATCATTTCTCTGGCCTCATTTTCTGACAGTCCTATATTCTTTTTGATATTGTTTGCTAGCTTGCTTTCATATTTCATCCTTTCCCTCCTAATGATTCTTTTAGTTACTCTCTCTAGGTTTTCAAAAGCTTCCCAGTCCTCTGTCTTTCCCAATTTTTGCTTTATTGTATACCCTCTTTTTTGCTTTTACATTAGCTTTGACTTACCTTGTCAGCCACAATGGTACAATTTTGCCATTTGAGTATTTCTTTGTTTTTGGAATAAATCTATCCTGCAACTTCTTCATTTTTTTCCCAGAAACTCACACTATTGCTGCTCTGCTGACATCCCTGCCAGAATCTCCTTCAAACTTACTTTGGCCAATTCCTCTCTCATACCCCTGTAATTTCCTTTACTCCACTGAAATACTACTATGTCAGATTTTACTTTCTCCCTATCATATTTCAGGTTAAATTCAATCATGTTGTGGTCACTGTCTCCTAAAGATTCTTTTACCTTAAGCTCCTTAATTACCTCTGGTTCATTACATAACAACCAGTCAGGATCCCCTAGTAGGCTCAATGACAAACTGCTCTAAAAAGCCATCTCACAGGCATTCAACAAACTCATTCTCTTGAGATCCATTACCAACCTGATTTTCCCAATCAACCTGCATGTTGAAATCTCCCATGACTACCATAACATTGCCCTTTTGACACGCCTCTTCTATCTCCTGTTGTAACCTGTGGTCCACATCCAGCTACTGTTGGGAGGCCTGTAATAACTGCCATCAGGATCCTTTTACTCTTGCAATTTCTTAGCTCAACCCACAAGGATTCAACATCTTCTGATCCTATGTCACACCTTTCTACTCAGTTGATGCCATTCTTTACCAGCAGAGCCACACCACCCCCTCTGTCTACAGTCCTATCCCTCTGATACAACGTGTATCCTTGGATATTCAGTTTCCAAATACAACCATCCTTCAGCCACGATTCAGTGATGGCCACGACATCATACCTGACAATCTGTAAAAGTGCAACAAGATTATCCACCTTATTTCTAATACTCTGTGTGTTGAGATTCAACACTTTGAGTACTGTATTTGCTACCCCTTTTGATTTTGCATCCCTAATGCACTGATACTCACCCTGCTGGCTGCAATAATGTCCTATCACCTGCCTGCCCTTTCTGACAGTCTGACTGCATACTATCTTTGTTTTTCTACCATCCATCCTATCCTGAGTCCCTTCACTCCAGTTCCAATTCCCCTGCCAAATTACTTTCAACTTTCTCCAACAGTTCTACCAAACCTGTCCTCAAGGTCCCCCTTGGGTTCAGGTGCAAGTCGTCATACGTCCCCAAGAAGAGATCCCAGTGATCCAAGAACCCGAAGCCCTGCCCCTGCACCAGCTTCTCAGCCACGCATTTATCTGCCAAACCATCCTGTTTCTACCCTCACTGGCATATGGCACAGGTAGCAATCCAGAAATTACTACACTGGAGATCATACTTCTCAGCTTCTGCCTAGCTCTCTAAAGTCTCTCTTCAGGACTCTTGCTTCTCCTTTCTATGTCATTGCTACCAATTGTACCAAGACATCTGGCTGCTCTCCCTCCTCCTGCAAAATACTGTGGACATGATCCGAGACGCCCCTGACCCTGGCACCTCGGAGGCAACGTAACATTCAGGTGTCCCGTTCATGTCCACAGAATGTCCTGTCTGTTCCTCTGATTATTAAGTCTCCTATCACTACTGCTCCCCTCTTCTCCCTCTTTCCCTTCTGCACCATGGATCCCCGGTCTCTGTGGCATTTCTCTGAGAGGTCATCCCCCACAGCAGTATCCAAAACGGTATAGTTATTATAGAGGGGAATGGCCACAGGGGCACTCCACTAATTGCCTATTCACATTTCCATTTCTCCTGACAGTCACTCAGCTACTCACCTCCTACATCTTAGGTGTGACTACTTACCTGTAACTCTGATCGATTATCTCCTCACTCTCCCGTATAAGCCGAAGGTCATCCAGCTGCTGCTCCAGATCCTCAACATGATCTTCAAGGAGCTGCAGCCGGATGAAATTCATGCAGATATAGTTCCCTGGGAGAATCTGGGTCTTCCAGGATTCCAACATCCAGCATGAAGTACACACAATGGCCATTTACTACACCAGGTATAGTCAGAGAAAAAAGAAAAAAGGGAACTTTAACAGAAACTTACCTAGTGCTAACGCCTCTTTTGAGCTGAAGCCTCCTTTGAGGCAAAGCCTGACACTCCTACTCTCACCACTGGGCTACTCCCAACAATGGCCGCCCTGCTTGTCCCTTCTGTACTTTTATTTAATTCACAGTGCTGTGCTCCTGCCACTAATTGGGCTTCCGGAATAATTGCATGCATCAATATGTTGGGCCCAGGATAGATCGCAGACATGTTGATACCCAGGAACTTGAAAGTGCTCACCCTTTCCACCACTGACCCTTCAGTGAAGACTGGTGTGTGTTCTCTGGACTAGCCCTTGCTGAAGTCCACAATCAGTTCCTTGGTCTTGCTGGCGTTGAGTGCAAGATTGTTACTGCAACACCACTCAACCAGCCAATCTATTCCATTCCTTTCTGCCTTCCGAGTATGGCTTTCTTGCTTTTATTGTCCAAGGCATTGACTTCATGAGTTAGGACGTCATGTCACAGTGATAGAGAGCGCTGCTGGGCTCTGATCATTGTACTGGAAGAAGAATAGAGAGGACAGCGAAAAGATTCAAAAGAGGCTTTTGCCTGAACTGGTGGGCTTGAATTATAAGGGAGATTGTACAGGTTGGGACTGTTTTCCTGGAGTGATGGAAGCTGAGGGCTTGACGTTATGGAGATTTATAAAATTCTCAGGGGCATTGATGGGGTCGATAGTCACGGTTTTTTTTTTCCCACTGTAGAAGATTCTGAAACTACTGGGCATAGGGTTCAGCTGAAAGAAGAAAATTTTAAACAGGACCTGTGGGACAAGTGTTTCACACTGAGGATGCTGGAAGGAGCTGCCAAGGAACTGGTAGAGGTGGGAACAATTGCAACATTGAAAAGACATTTATGCAAGTACCTGAGATTCTGCAGATACTGGAAATCTTGAGCAATACACACAAAATGCTGGAGGAACTCATGTTTTGTGTGAATTGCATGGATAGAAAGGTTAGAGTTATATGGGGTACCCACAGGTTCCGAGGACTAGCACCGATTGCCAGTTGGCCTGGTTGATTTAGACCGAAGGGCCTGTTTCTGTTGTGTATACATTTACAACTCTTTGATAATCCTCAGTGAAAATAAAATAATTGACACTTATGTTACCATGACAATGAACACTGCTCCTCATGAGTAAGAGATGTGGCGAAGACTGGTTGTGATGGGATTCATTGAAGGGCGAGCAGGAATAGAATGGTTGGTGCTAAAAAGATAACTCTATCCAGAAGAGACACAGGTTAGGATAAAACTCTGAGCCTCAGTCAAAACAAGTGAATCTTCTAGAAGAGATGAGCTACAATAGAAATCATTTGATTAGACTCCTGTATAGCAGGCATGGTCAGGAGACTGGGTAACCCATTTAAGTTTAAGGTTCAAAGTACAAACTAAATGTATTATCAAAAGTACATTTATGTCAGCACATACAACCCTGGGATTCATTTTCTTTTGGGCATTCATAACAAATACAAAGAAACACAATACAATCATGAAACACTGCACCCAACAAGACAGGCAGCCAATGTACAAAAGACAACAAACTGTGCAAATACAAAAAGAAAGAAAAAAAGAAATAAAAGTAATAATAAATAAATAATGAATATTGAGAATGTGAGATGAAGAGTCTTTGAAAGTGAGTCCATAGATTGTGGGAACATTTCAGTGATGGGGCAAGTGAAGTTGAGTGAAGTTATTCCCTCTGCTTCAAGAGCCTGATGGTTGAAGAGTAATGACTGTTCCTGAACCTGGTGGTGTGAGTTCTGAGGCCCCTGTACTTTCTTCCTGATGGCAGCAGTGAGAGGAGAGCATGTCCTGGGTAGTGGGGGTCTTTAATGATGGATGCTGCTTTCCTTAATCAGTTCACCTTGTAGATGTGCTCAATGGTGGGGAGGGTTTTACCCGTGACGGTCTAGGATGTATACATGACTTTTGTAGGATTTTCCTTTGAAGGGCATTGGTGTTTCCATACCAGGCTATGATGTAACCAGTCAGTATGCTCTCTACCACACATCTATAGAAGTCAGAATAGATATCAGAAGTCAGATAGAGACAGTAGTCAGGAAGCTGTGTAACTCATTTAATAATGGCAGAGATTATGTATAGTAGGAGTACTCATTTTGATTTGAGATTCTGGAGTGGGATATTCTCATGTATAATGGGTAGTCAGGAAACTATGTAACTAATTTTGCAGTGTTACAGTTCGGGATGTCTGGAGTGGGACAATCTCATTGATGGTAGGGGTAGTTAGCTACAGTGTCTATAAAAAGTATTCACCCCCCACTTGGAAGTTTTCACGATTCTATTGTTTTACAACATTTTGTGTCAAAGTGAAAACAAATTGATCTAAATTTTTCACAATTATTAAACTCAAAATAATTGATTGCGTAATTACTCACCCCTTCAAGTCAGTATTTAATAGATGCACCTTTGGCAGCAATTACAGCCTTGAGTCTGTGTGGATAGGTCTCTGTAGGCTTTGCACATCTGGACACTGCAGGTTTTTCTCATTCTTCTTTACAAAACTGCTCAAGCACTGTTAGATTGCATTGGGATCATGAGTGAACAGCCTTTTTCAAGTCCAGCCACAAATTTTCAATTGGACTGAGGTCTGGACTCTGACTTGGCCACTCCAGGACATTAATTTTATTGTTTTTAAGCCATTCAAAGGTTCAAAGGTCAAGTTTAAAGTCAGAGAAATGTATACAATATACATCCTGAAATGCTTTTTCTTTGCAAAACTTCCATGAAAACAGAGAAGTGCCCCAAAGAAAGAATGACAGTTAAACGTGAGGACCTTAAATCCCCTCCAGCTCCCCCCTCCCATGTGTAAGCGGCAATGAACAGCAATCCCCCTCCCCCCACCAACAAAATTAAACACGCATCGGTACAATCACCAAGCCAAAGCGTGTGCTAAACAATGGCAAAGACACAGACCTTGCAGATGGCAGTTACCCCAGAAGTTCACATTTCATCTGAATTCGACAACCCACAGGTTCTCTCCCTCCCTGGCAAGGGAGAGGGAGGTGTCCCCCATTTTCACATTCCTGTAGCTTTGGCTTTCTGCGGAGTCATTGTCTTGCTGTAAAACAAATCTTCTTCTAAATCACAGTTCTCTTGCAGAGTGCATCAGGTTTTCCTCCAGGATTTCCCCTTATTTTGCTGCATTCATTTTACTCTCTACCTTCACAAGCCTTCCAGATCCTGCTGCAGTGAACATCCCACAACGTGATTCAGCCACCACCATGCTTCACAGCAGGGATGGTGTATCTACAATGATGTGTGGTGTTTGGTGTGCACATACCTTCTGGCAAACTCTGGCTGAGATTTCATGTGAATTTTTTTCAACAGTGGCTTTCTCTTTGCCACTCTCCCATAAAGCTGTGACTGGTGAAGCACCCGGACAACAGTTGTAGTATGCACCGTCTCTCCCATCTTAGCCTCTGAAGCTTGTAACTCCTCCAGAGTTGTTACAGCTCTCTTGGTGGCCTCCCTCACTAGTCCCCTTCTTCCACAGTCACTCAGTTTTTAAGGACGGCCTGCTCTTGGCAGATTTACAGCTGTGCCATATTCTTTCCGTTTCTTGATGATTGACAACTGTACTCTAAGGATATTCAGTAACTTGTGCTTTTCTATAACCTTTTCACAGAGTTGCTTGAAGTGTTCTTTTGTCTTCATGGTGTACTGTAAATACCTGTTGTCTATTACTGCCATTCCTCCAATAGTTACAGTTGTTGCAGCTGCTCCCAAGGGCAATCTGGTGGAATGGTGTGAATGGAAAATCCTACAAAATGTGGTAGATTCAGCCCACTGCATCTCGGGTAAAGTCCTCCCAACAACGGAGCTCATATACATTGAAATACTGTTGTAGGAAAGCAGCATCCATTAGCAAAGATCCTCACCACCCAGGCCATGCTCCTTTCTTGTTGCTATCAGGAAGAAGGTACAGGAGCCTCAGGACTCACACCACCAGGTTCAGGAACAGATACTACCCCTCAACCATCAGGCTCTTGAACAAAAGAGGATAACCACACTTATCTACTGAGATGTTCCCACAACCAATGATCTCACTTTAACGACTCTTTATCTGGTTATTCTGTGCTCTCGTTATTTATTGCTATTTATTTATATTTGCATTTGCACAGTTTGTTGTCTTCTGTGCTCTTGCTCTTTCATTGATCCTGTTGGTGTAGAAAAAGGACCAACTGCTCTTGTAGCAACACACACAGAATGCTGGAGGAACTCAATAGGCCAGGCAGCATCTGTGGTGGGGGGGGGGGAATAAACAGTCAACCATTCGGGCTGGGACCCGTCATCAGGACTGAAAAAGGAAGGGGGCAGAAGCTAGAATAAGAATGTGGGGGGAGGATTAAGGAGGACAAGTGAGAAGGTGATGGGTGAAGCCAGGTGAAGGGGAAAGTGGGTGGGTGGGGGAGAGGGCATAAAGTAAGAGTCTGGGTACACTTGTAGTGCCATTTATGTCACAGGTATCCAACCAGTCAGGCAGTGTAAAGTGTACTTACCCATATAATGTAGGGATTATGGCACCAATGTCCACAAAGCAGGTAGTCACAGTGATATAATCATGGCCAAGCATTATCTTTTAGTGAGGACTGCTTCCCCTCCACTCATTCTCCAGTGTTTTTATTTTCTTCAACTTGAGGTGCTCAGACTCTGTTTCAGCCTAGCCTAAAAGGGCCAAAGGGCCTGTTTCTGTGTGGTAGTACTCTATGCCTCCTAAACAATCTTTCCCTCATGTAAATCTGCAGTGCTCGTGGGCTGCACCTTACATCAGATAGACAGACGTGCAGTGCCACAGTAAGTGCACCATCACACAAAAATAGGTAGCTCATCAGATAGCTCCTGCCCCATCAATGGAAGTGTATGTCCATAAGACACAGGAGCCAAATTAGGCCATTCAGCCCATCATCTGCTCCGCCATTCCTTCATGGCTGATCCCGGATCCCACTTAACCCCATTCATGTGCTCTCTCGCCATATCCTTTGATGCCCTGACCAATCAGGAAATGATTACCCTGCCTTAAATATTCGCATGGACTTGTTCTCCACTGCAGTCTGTGGCTGAGCATTCCACAGATTTACTACTCTCTGGCTAAAAGTTCCTCCTTACCTCCGTTCTAAAGGGTCGCCCCTCAATTTTGAGGCTGTGCCCTCTAGTTCTGAGTACCCCCACCATAAGAAGCATCCTCTCCACATCCGCCTACCTAGCCCTATATCCATTCAGTAGGTTTCAATGAGATCCCCACCCCCGCATTCTTCTAAATTCCAGTAAGTACAGGCCCAAAGCTGTCAAATGCTCCTTGTATATTAACCCCTTCATTCCTGGAATCATCCTTCTGAACCTCCTCTGGATTCTCTCCAATGATAACACATCCTTTCTGAGATATGGGGCCAATACTCCAAGTGCAGCCTGACCAGTGTCTTATAAAGCCTCAGCATTACCTCCTTGTTTTTATATTTTATTCCCCCTGAAATAAATGCCAACATTGCATTTGCCTTCTTTACCACAGACTCAACCTGTAAATTAACCTTCTGGGAGTCTTACACGAGGACTCCTAAGTCCATCTGCACCTCTGATGTTTGAACCTTCTCCTTATTTAAATAATAGTCCGCACTTTTGTTCCTTTTACCAAAATGCTTTATCATATATTTCCCAACACTGTATTCCATCTTCAACCTTTTTGCCCATTCTTCCAATTTGTCCAAGTCCTGTGCAATCGCAATGCTTTCTCAGCAGTATCTACTCCTCCACCTATCTTCATATCATCCACAAACTTTGCCACAAAACCAGCAATTCCATGATCTAAATCACTGACAAACAACGTGAAAAGTAGCAGTCCCAATACTGACCCCTGAGGAACACCATTAGTCATTGACAGCCAACCAGAAAAGGCTGCCTTTATTTCCATTTGCTGCCTCCTGCCTGCCAGCCATTCCTCTATCAATACCAGTATCTTTCCTGTAACGCCATAGGATTTTATCTTGTTAAGCAGCCTCATGTGAAGCACCTTATCAAATGCCTTCTGAAAATCCAAGTAAATGACGTCCACTGCCTCTCCTTTGTCCACCCTGCTTGGTACTCCTTCAAAGAACTGGAACGTATTTGTCAGGCAAGATTTCCCTTTGCAGAAAACATGCTGACTTTGGCTTATTTCATCATTAGTCTTCAAGTACCCTGAAACCCCATTCTTCATAATGGACACCAACACTTCCCAACCACTGAGTCTAGCCTAACTAGCCTATAATTTCCTTTCTTTTGCCTTCCTCCCTTCTTAAAGAGTAGAGTGACATTTGCAATCTTTCAATCCTCCGGGACAATACCAGAATCAAGTGATCCTTGAAAGATTATGACAAATGCATACACTATATCTTCAGCAACCTCTCTCAGGACTCTAGGATGGAGTCCATCTGGACCAGGTGACTTATCCACCTTAAGCCCTGTGTAGGGAATTATGGTGGTGAATGCTGAACTGTAGTCCAAATCAGCATTCTCATCTGTCGATGAGTTGTGTCGGTAGGTGAATTGTCGGGGGAGTCCAGTGTGGGTGGCAGCATACTGCAGATGTAGACCTTGACCAGACTCTCAAAGCATTTGCTTATTTCTGAGGTGTGTGACAGGACGCCAGTCATTCAGACTTTATACTGTATTGTCGCCAAACAATTGATACTAGAGTGTACAATCATCACAGCGATATTTGATTCTGCACTTCGCGCTCCCTGGATTACAAATTGATAGTAAATATTAAAAATTTAAATTATAGATCATAAATAGAAAATAGGAAAGGGGAAGTAAAGTAGTGCAAAAAACCGAGAGGCAGGTCCGGATATTTGGAGGGTACGGCCCAGATCCAGGTCAGGATCCGTTCAGCAGTCTTATCACAGTTGGAAAGGAGCTGTTCACGAATCTGGCCGTACGAGTCTTCAAGCTCCTGAGCCTTCTCTCAGAGGGAAGAGGGACGAAAAGTGTGTTGGCTGGGTGGGTTGTGTCCTTGATTATCCTGGCAGCACTGCTTCGACAGTGTGCGGTGAAAAGTGAGTCCAAGGACAGAAGATTGGTTTGTGTGATGTGCTGCGCTGTGTTCACAACATGTTACCTTGGTCTTTTTACCTTGGATAATGGTGGATGTTTTGAAACAGAAGGGCACTCTACGCTGGGAGGGGGAGAGATTAAAAATGTCTGCAAACAACCTGCCAGTTGTGCCGCGCACATCCTGAGTACCCGCCCTGATATGCCGTCCGGTCCTGTAGCCTTGTGACTGTCCACCTGTTGGAAACACCTGCTTACTTCAGCCTCAGAGATGACTAAGCTGCCGGTCGCATCATCTGCAGGTCTCCTCATGGCGACATTGAATCCAGCGTAAAAAAGATTTGGCTCGTCTGGGAGGGAGGCATCATTGTTTCACTTTGAAGTCTGCGATGGTGTGCAGAGCTTTCCATAAGCTGCATGTGTTGGTGGTGGAATGTTGGGTCTGAATCTTGTCTCTGTATTGTTGTTTCGCTGCCTTGACGACTTTGCACAGATCGTAGTTGCATTTCTTGAGCTCTTGCTGATTACCAGCAACGTAAGCTCTGTCTTGCACAGTAAGTGCTGCTCACACGGAACTGTTGATCCAGGGTATCTGGTCTGGATTTCTGGGGGACATCATCCTCAGTGCTCTTCCAGATGAAGCTCATGACCCCTTCCATGAACTCGGAGGCGTCCTCATCATTTGCATGGTGCTGATCTGTTACTATGCTGTATCTAAATAAAAATGTTTTTAAAAGATCCTCAGTGTTGGGGCCCTAGTCAGGCACACTGGGCAGGCCATGTTGTTCACATGCCAAGTGCCAGAGCCGGGACTAGCTGTGAAGAGAACAGGACCTGGAAGGACAAGATTAATGGACAGTCTGATCAGTTCTGTGGTTTGCTTGTGTTTACTTGCATAATGCATGAAGAAGCAGTTTATTGCAACGCCAGTATCTGTGTGAGCAGCTGCCGACCACTATCGATGGAATATTCTTAACTACTTGGGCCAAACACAAACAAAAACTGCTCCTGGTCCAGTCACCCACCGGGAAAAAACATACAGTATGTCAGACATAGATACAGGAGCAGAATTAGGCCATTTGGTCCACCCAGTCTGCTCCGCCATTCCGTCGTGGCTGATTTATTATCTGTCTCAACTGCATTCATCTTCCTTCTCCCTGTAATCTGATTCTGATATGGTGAATGATCACATTTGGAATATCCATCTGCCAAATAGCAACTCACATTGTTTCTACAGCATCCACATTGTAGCCAGAGCTGCACATTTGGCTTTGGATGAAAGAGTTTTAAACCTTTTTCTTGTAGACTTCCAGTGCACTCGGCTCCGGGTTTGCAGTATCCCACTGTTGACAGGTCCCCACAGTCAACCAACATTTATTCATTCCTGAGGTGCTTCAACCCACCCGAAAACTGCCACAGGTGATTGATTCTCCAGCTCTGTGGAGATGTGTACTGAATCACATCTTGTCTGTCACCAACACAAGAGATGCTGCAGATGCTGGAAGTCCAGAGTGAGTTAGTTAAGCCCGATTACTCTATTAGAGCATAGGCCACTGACAGTAGCTCACATGCCTGTGATGATAAAGCTTATTCTGATCTGAGTCCTCTGTCTTGGGCCCAGATGAAGCCCATCCTCTTGGTGTATTCTTCTGTCCCAGAGGTGAGGTCTTTGGATCTTCTGTTGGCTTTTCTGTAGCTCTGGGTTTTTATGGGATGGGGTTGCTAGCCCCATGGCCAACCCTCCTCTTTTTGCAGCCAGTCTTGAGACCATTCATGGCTGAGTTGGAAATCCAGAGTAACATATATGTAATGCTGGAGGAACTCAGCAGGTGAGGCAGCTTCTATAGAAATGAATAAGCTGTCAATGTTTCGGGTCAAGACCCTTCATCAGGACTCTGCCTGTCTGTCACATCTGATCATCAGCTTGCATCTGATAGTCTCCTGTTCCCTGAATGAGATTTGTAAACCCTGGATATAGTGGCTTCAGTTAACAGCAGCCATTTCTTATGCCAATCATAGAATCATGCATCACAAAAACAGGTCCTTCAGCCCATCTAGCCCATGTCATCCAAGATGTCCATTCTAAGCTAGTCCCTTTTGCCAACTTTTGATAGACTGGATGTGGAGAGGATGTTTCCTGTAGTGAGAGAGTCTAAGACCAGAGGATACAGCCTCGGAACAGAGGGGTGTACTTATAGAATGGAGATGAGGAGGAATTTTGTTAGCCAGGGAGTGGTGAATCTGTGGAATTCTTTGCCACAGGCAGCTGTGGATGACAAATCTTTATGTATATTTAAGGCAGAGGTTGATAGGTTCTTCATTGGTCAGGGCATGATGGGATATGGGGAGAAGGCAGGAGATTGGGTCTGAGAGGAAAATTCGATCAGACATGCTGAAATATTGGAGCAGACTTGATGGGCCAAATGGCCTAATTCTGTTCTTATGTCTTATAGTCGTATGCTCTTATAAAACATAGGTGCTGAATTAGGCCATTCAGCCCATTGAGGCCCCTCCAACATTCCATCATAGCTAATTTATTTTTCCTCTCAACTCCATTCTCCTGCTTTCTCCCCATAATCTTGGACGCCTTGACTAAGCAAGAACCTATCAACTTCCACTTTAAATATACCCAATGACTTGGCCTTCATGAGCCGTCTGTGGCAACGAATTCCACAGAGCCACGATCCTCTGGCTAAAGAAATTCCTCCTCATCTCTGTTCTAAATGGACATCTCTCTATTCTGACACTGTGCCCTCTGGTCCTAGACGTCGCCACCATGGGAAACATCCTCTTCACATCCACTCTATCTAGGCTTTTCAATATTTGATAGCTTTCAATGAGATCTCCCTCATTCTTCTAAATTTGACCTATTTGTGGCTCAGAGCCATAACCTGTTTGGCCCTTAACCTTCTCAATCTTTCCAAACCATATACCTGTCGAACTGTCATTCACAGGCATTTAACCAGCCACTCATCTT
This sequence comes from Mobula hypostoma, assembly GCF_963921235.1. Lineage (NCBI taxonomy): Eukaryota > Metazoa > Chordata > Chondrichthyes > Myliobatiformes > Myliobatidae > Mobula > Mobula hypostoma. The sequence continues at coordinate 145,649 of NW_026948141.1, forward strand.
ATTTACTGTTTGTGGTGGCATACTGTCTGCAGACCTGTTCCCTTTTCTGATGAGACAGCAGGTCAAGCAGCATCATGGAGGGGACTAAACGGTCAACGCATCGTTTTGATGACGGGTCTCGGCCTGAAACGTTGACTATTTATTCCTCTCCACAGACGCTACTGGACCAATTCTGTGTGCGTTGCTCAAGATTTCCAGCGTGTTTATGAGAGATGCCTACAGCTGGTAAATGTTAACTCCAGCCTGTATATAGAATCGTAAAACTATGAGACATAAGAGCAGAATTAGGCCATTCAGCCCATCGAGTCTTCTCTGCCATTCTGTCATGGTTGATTTATTATCCCGTTCTTCTGCCTTCTCCCTGTAACCTTTGATGCCCTGAGTAATCAAGAACCTATTAACCTTCACTTTAAATATTACCAATGACTTGGCCTCCAGAGCTGTCTGTGGTAATGAATTCCACAGATTCAATAGTCTCTGGCTAAAGAAATCCTTTCTTATCTCTGCTCTAAACAGGTATCCTTCTATTCTGAGACTGTGCCCTCCGGTCCTGGACTTACCCCATCATAGGAAATATCTTCTCCACATCCACTCTATCAAGGCCTTTATATATTCGATACGTTTCAATGAGATACTCCCTCATTTTTCTAAGCTTTAGTGAGTACAGGCCCAGAGTCATCAAACGCCACTCATACATTAACCCTTTCATTCCTGGAATAATTGATATGAACCTCTTCTGGACCCTCTCCAATGTTAGCACATCCTTTCTTAGATAGGGACCTAAAACTGCTCGCAATACTGTACTTCAAATGCCTTAGGAAGCCTCAAAATTACATCCTTGCTTTTATACTCTAGTCCTCTTGAAATGAATGCTAACTTTGCATTTGTCTTTCTTACCACCGACTCAACCTACAAGTTAACCTGCACGAGGACTCCAAGACCCTTGCACCCTTGATATCCCAAGTACACGGCCTGGAAGACAAGCGTGCCTTCGTGGCTCTGGAGATGTGCTCATTCTAGCCGGTGCCCCTGACTGAAGCGCCGTGGCAGTACATGGAACGACGGGAGCAGCAGGTTAGCTGCTGTGAGTTGTGTGTCCAAAGAGCTGCGCCTTTCTGGGGCCGACTCTCTGGGTGCAGAGCTTGGAAAAAGCGACGCAACAGACTTTTAACATCATAAAGCAGCAAGTTGTTTGTTATGTCTTCCCTCTCGGAGTAAAACGGTGACACCTCTTTTTCCATTATTAGGGTGTAGAGAGCCTGTGATATGTCGAATTACCTGGTGAACAAGTAGTCTTTGGGGTACTGCAAATATATTCCTTTATTGATGCTTGAGTGCTCAGTAGAGGGCGCTGATGCTTTTGCTGGTGGGGGTTGGAGGGGCTTTGGGGTTCTAATGTTTAACTGTCATTTATTCTTTGGGGCATTCCTCTATTTTCGTTGTTGTTGCAAAGAAGAAGAATTACAGGATGTACCAACGTGTATATTGTATACATTTCTCTGACATTAAATGTACCTATTGATTTTCTGAATTTTCTCCCAGTTTAGAAAATAGTCTGCCTTAATTCCATCAACCAAAAGACACAGCCTCAGAACAGATACTGTATCCCATCTGCCACGTTTTTGCCTATTCTCCTAATCTGTCTAAGTACTTCTGCAGAATCCAGGCTTCCTCAATACTACATGCACCTCCACCTATATTCGGGGCTTACAAACACTGACTGGATATTCAGCCATAGTCAGAGTGGAGGAACAACACCTCATATTCCAATCACAAACAAGATTTCTTATTTTCATTTTTTCTTTTCCTCTCCCCCTTCCCTCTTCTTCTATTCCTCACTCTGGCCTCTTACCTCTTCTCCCCTGCCTATCACCACCCACTGGTGCCCTTCTTTCTTCCCTTTCTCCTTTGGTCCACTCTCCTTCTTCTCCACCCCTTCACCTTTCCCACTTTCCTGGCTGCACCTATCACCTTCTAACTTGTCCTCCTTCCCCTTGCCCCACCTTTTTATTCTGGCAGCTTCCACCTTCCTTTCTTCTAATCCTGATGAAGGGTCTCAGAATGAAACATTGACTGTTTATTCATTTCCATAGATGCTGCCTCATCCGCTGAGATTCCCCGGCATCTTGTGTGTGAAACTCAGGAAAACTGTCTCTCATTCGGGTTTAGTCTTAGACAAAAGATTTGCTGGGCACGTGACTTCTGTCTGACTGAAAATGAATCACTGACATTGAATCATTGCCATTTATAACAGCAGTTACTTACATTCCCATGAAACCTGTAAATTGTTTCCGGCAGGTACCACACTTATCCCTGGATAATTAGGCCATTGGTTTCGGCTTTCCTGCAGAGACTTGAGAGAAAACAAGCCTAGGCTCACACTCCAGTGCAGACTTAAAGGGATAGTTCATTGTTGGAGGGGCTGATTTTCTGGTGAAATGTTAATGTGAGGCCTGCTCTATACAAAATTATGAGGGATAGAGATAGGGTAAATGCAAGCAAGCTTTTTCTACTGACGTTGGATGAGACTAGAACTACAGGTCATGAGTTAAGTCTGAAAGGTGAAATATTTAATGGGAACTTGAGGGTAAACCTCTACACTCAATGGGTGGTGAGAGTGTAGAATGAGCTGCTAGCGGAAGTGGTGGATGCGGGGTCGATTTCAACATATAAGAGAAATGTAGATAGGTACATGGATGAAAGGAGTATCGAGGGCTATGGTCCAGGTGCAGGATGGGCCTAAGCAGATTAATGGTTCAGCACGGCCTTGATGGGCCAAAGGGCCTGTTTCTGTGCTGTACTGTTCTATGATTCTATGAATTTCCTGAATGATGCATGAATCTCAAATAGCATTTATCTCTCAAGAACTTGGTATTGACAGTTTAACATAAACAGCAGATTGAAAACTACCATTTAACTAGGTTCAGCACATGTCTATCAATGAGTGTAGACTACTGTTGTATGATTATTTCATTTTCTTCTCTGAAGGATTTGTATCTAGCTAACACATTTCATGTCACTCTCTGAACACCTCAAAGCACTTCAAAGCAGCAAGCTTTCTTTGAAGAAGAATCATTATTGTGAAGCGGAACAGCCAATTTGTGAAGGATTCCACGCGCTGCAACATGGGCATGTAATTAGTTCTAGAGTTGTACATCGATGAATAAAGTGTATGATGGGTACGACAGATTAGTTTAGTATATGAAACTACAGTATTATAGCCATTACAGAAAGGGCAGGACTGGCAGCTCAACCACCCGGGATAAAGATTGCGCAGTTCAAAATTCAAATTAATTTATCATCTTCTTTCTTTTGCTCATTACGTTGCTGGCATTTAGGGCAGCAATGGAGGCCTCCATCTCTGGTAGCATTCACGGCTTCCTTCATCGTGTCAGAAACTTTACCTTGGTTTACTGTCAGTCATGCAAGTCCCGGGTGGAGACTCAGGAATACCATCACTCTCAGATGCAGAAGTATTCTTCATTGTTGTTTCCATAACAGATTTGTTTAACCAGTCAAGGTTGTTAGCCCTAAGCTTAAACCCCAAATCTGGAGGATCAGTGGACCACTCTTAGTCTGGCCTCTACCCTTTGACCTGTTTGGTGTGGGTGACCCTACCAAAAGCCAAAGCATAAAGCCTTGACTCCAGCATGCAAGCCTCCAAACTACCTATGGTCCTCTTGAAGGAAATTTATTATCATGTACATATATTCTCTTCGCTGCCTCTAAGGAGTTTGTACATTCTCCCCATGACAGTGTGGGTTTCCTCTGGGTGCTCTGGTTTCCTCCCACAGTGCAAAGACGCAACAGTTGATAGGTTAACTGATCATTGTAAATTGTCCTGTGAATAGGCGCAGATTAAATTGGGGGTTTCTGGGCGGCGCAGCTCAAAGGGCATATTCCGTGCTGTATCTCAATAAATAAATATGCCACCATATTCAGCCTGAGATCTTATTGTGGGCAATCACAGTAAATACAAAGAAACACAATAGAATCAATGAAAATCTACACACAAAGACTGACAAGCAACCAATGTGCAAAAGATGACAAACTATGCAAATACAAAAAGAAAACAAATCATAATAATAAATAAATAAGCAATTAATGATTGGGAACATGAGATGAAGAGCCCTTGAAAGTGAATCCATAAGTTGTGGAAACAGTTCAGTGTTGAGGTGAGTGAAGTTGAGTGAAGTTCTCCCCTCTGGTTCCAGAGCCTGATGGTTGAGGGGTAATAACTGTTCTTGAACCTGGTGGAGTAGGTCCTGAGGCTCCTGAACCTTCTTCCAGATGGCAGCAAGATGAGAGTACAGCTGAATGGTGGGGTGTCTTGATGATGAATGCTGTTTTCTTGCGACAAAGCTCCTTGTAGATGTGTTCAATGGTGGGGGGTGGAGGGGAGCGGGTTTACTCAAGATGGACGGGGCTGTATCCACTACTTTTTGTAGATTTTTGGTAGTGTAGCGGTTAGTGCAATGCATCACATCACCGGCTGTTAGCTTGGGTTTCATTTCCCGTCACTATCCTGTAAGGAGTTTGGTGTTCTCCCTGTGACTGCGTGGTCTGGTTCACTCCCACATTCCAAAGACGCACAGGTTAGGGTTAGTGAATTGTGGGCATGCAGTGTTGGCACTGGAAGCGTGACGGCACTTACAGGATGCCCCCGGCATAATTCTCTCTGATTTGATTTGGCGCGAATGATGCAATTCACTGTATGTTCCAATGTACATGTGACAAATATAGCTAATCTAGATATTTCAAGTGTGATAGAGAGGGCTATAGGAGAGATGGGAGAACTGTCTTACTGATTAGGGAGAATGTAACATCACAAGACATAGGAGCAGAGTTGGGCCATTCGGTCCCTTGAGTCTGCTCTGCCATTCCATCATGGCTGACTTATTATCCCTCTCAACTCCATTCTCCTGCCTTCGCCCCATAACCTGTCTAATCAAGAGTCTATCAACATCCGCTTTAAATGTACTCACTAACCTGACCTTCACAAACATCCAGGGCAAAGAATTCCACAGTTTCACCACCCTCTGACTAAAGAAATTCCTCCTCATCTCTGTTCCAAGTGGACATGCCTCTATTCTGAGGCTGTGCTGTCTGGTCCTATACTCCCTCACTATTGGAAATATCCTCTCCATGTCCACTCAATGTCAAAGCTGCATTAAGAGAAGACATCTTGGAAGGTTCATCCTGTGACACCACGAGGATAAAATTCAGGAATGAAACAAGGACAACCATTATGACAGTGTTGTAGTATCAGCCTCCCAACCAAGCAGGAACCAAAGGAACAGATCTCAGGCACATCATGGAAGAACAGCAAAACAATAGTAGTGGATGTTTTGAACATTCTCAATATTGACTGGGGCACCTTTAGATGGAACAGAATTTGTTAGGTACATCCAGGAAAGTTTCTTGAAACAATGAGTAGATAGCCTAACTGGGAATGGAGCCATACTCAACACTGTACAGGGCTAATGAGCCAGATGGATGAGATGTAGAGTATTTCAGAAACAATGACCATAATTCCATAAGCTTTAGTCAAGTCAAGTCAAGTTTATTGTCATTTAACTATATATATTCATGTATATAACATACATATATAACCATATAATGCATATAGAAATGAGACAATGTTTCTTCAAACCAGGATGTAAATCATAGTAGTCCACATACACACAATAACCTGTGAAGGTACGGATAAAATCTACAGATGAATCACTCGTAAATAACAAACTGAAGTGCATTAATTTTAAATATTGGAAGGCACAGAACAGATTAACCAGTACTTAGAAAATGCTGTGGTCGGAAATTCAGAAGCCTAATAGTCTGGGGGAAGAAGCTGCTTCTCATCCCGACCATTCTTGTTTTTAAACATTGGAGTTTTCTGCCTAGGCAGAATGTCAAAGAGGATGCTGGATGGATGAGTGGGATCCTTAATAAGACTAAGGTCCCTGTGTATGCAGCACTCCTGATAAACATCCCCGAAAGATAGTAGGGAGACCCCTATGATCCTCTCAGCTGTTATCACAGTCCTTTGTAGGGACTTCTAGTCTGTTGCTTAACTGCTCCCATATCAGATGGAGATGCAACTTGTCAGGACACTCTCATAATGCAGTTAAGATGGTGGGGGTGGGGGTGGGGGAGCCTTGCTTACCTCAATCTTCTTCAGAAATGGAGGCGCTGCTGTGCCTTCTTGTTCAGAGAGGTGATATTAAGAGACCAGGTGAGGTCATCCATGCTGTGAGCTCCCAGGAACCTGGTGTACTTAACTCTCTCAATGGAGGAGCCATGGATTTGCAGAGGGGTTGGTTTGTTTGCACCTTCCTGAAGTCCACAATAATTTCTTTTAAAATATGGATAAGGATATGACTAGTTGTCAGATGAAAGTGCTAAACTGAGGGAGGGATAATTATAAAGTCATAGAATCAGAGGGTTCAGAAACAGGCCTTTTGGCCCACCTGGTCCATGCCAGCCAAGATGTCCATGCAAGCTCGTCCTGCTTGTTTGTGTTTAGCCCATGTCCCTCAAAACCAGGGGTTCCCAAACTGGGGTCCACTGATCCCTCAGTTAATGGTAGGGGTCCATGGACCCCTCAGCTAATGGTAGGGGTCCATGCTATATAAAAAGATGTGGACAGCTGCCCTAAACCTTTTCTATTCATATACCTCTCTGAGTGCCTTTTAAAATACAATAGTATCAGCCAGGAACTGGGGAGAATAGATTGTGAGCAGCTGTTTGAGAGGAATCCACGTGTGTGAGTCTGTTAAAGGCCAGTGGGTTAGAAACATAGAAAATAGGTGCAGGAGTAGGCCATTCGGCCCTTCAAGCCTGCACCGCCATTCAGTATGATCATGGCTGATCATCCAACTCAGAACCCTGTACCAGCCTTCCCTCCATACCCCCTGATCCCTTTAGCCACAAGGGCCATATCTAACTCTCTCTTAAATATAGCCAATGAACTGGCCTCAACTGTTTCCTGTGGCAGAGAATTCCACAGATTCACCACTCTCTGTGTGAAGAAGTTTTTCCTCATCTCGGTCCTAAAAGGCTTCCCCTTTATCCTCAAACTGTGACCCCTCGTTCTGGACTTCCCCAACATCGGGAACAATCTTCCTGCATCTAGCCTGTCCAATCCCTTTAGAATTTTATATGTTTCAATAAGATCCCCCCCTCAATCTTCTAAATTCCAACGAGTATAAGCCTAGCCGATCCAGTCAGAGTTAGAATACACTACCACCATATTCCTTTCGGGATTCAAAATTTCAAGATTATTTAATGTTATTTTCAGTGCGTAAGTTGAAAGGAGAATAAAATATTGTGACTCTGGATCCAATGCAGCACAAAAAAACACAGTAAGATTAGACAATAATAATAAAAACACAATAAATATGGATACACAAGATAACTTTTCTACATATTGTACAGGTATTTCCATAAAGTGACGCTAGGCACAGGAGTGTCTGTACATAAGCGAATGATAAAGTAGTGGTGGTTGGGGATGTGGAAGGGTCAGTTAATGGGTGGAGGTGTTGATCAGCCTTACTGCTTGGGAAAAGTAACTGTTTTTGAGTCAGGTGGTTCTGACATGGATGCTAAGTGGCTTTCTCCCTGATGGGAGTGGGCCAAACAGCCCATGTGCAGGCTAGGTGAAATCCTTCATGTTGTTATTGGCCCTTTTCTGGCACCTTACTGTAGATATGTCCTTGATGGCGGATAGGCTGGTGCCAGTGATGCGATGGACAGTTTTGGCCATCCGTTTAGAGCAATCCTGTCTGCCACAGTGCGGTTTCTGTACCATGCAGTGATGCAGCTTGTTAAGATGTTCCCTACTGTACACCTGTAGAATGACATGAATATAGATGTAGATAGTCCAGCTCTTTTCAGTCTCCTCAGAAAGTAGAGGCTTTGGTAAGCTTTCCTGTTTGTGCAGAATGTGTTCTGGGACCATGAGTAGTCAGGATAAAAGGTAAGTATGATAAGGTTCTGGGGCCTTGGGCAGCTAGAGATGTTGGAAGTTTAGTCAAAAAGAAGCATATGTGATATTTGTAACAAGACTTTTCAGGAATATACAGCAAGTGGGAATGAACAAATAAGAAACTAGGAGGGGTAAAAGGGGCCAGGAAACATCATCAGCAAGTAGGATTAAGGGGATGTGTATCAGGAGCAAAAGGATAGGCAAGGAAAGGGTCAGCCCAATCACAGACAAGAGAGGGAATTCATACACGGTGCTAGAGGAAGTGGATGAAGTTCTTAATGAGTACTTCATATCAGTATTCACTAAGGAGAAGGAAATGGGTGTTGGTGAGATCAGTGAGGAATATGTTGGCATTCTCTGGCATGTCAGTATTAAGAAGGCAAATGTGTTTGGTGTCTTGAAAAAAAGCCCTGAGGTGAATATGACTCCAGACCCTTTTAGGATCCTTTTCCCAGGATCCTGAGGAAAGCAAAGGAGAAGATTGCTGGGACCTTAACAGAGATCTTTGCATCCTCTTTAGCCTCTGGAGAGTAGCCAACATTGTTCCTTTGTTTATCAAGGGCAACAGGGGCCAACGAAGAAATTATAGACTGGAATCTGAAATCAGTGAGGGGGAAATTATAGGAGAAGATTATTGGGGACAGGATTTACTAGCATTTGGAAAAGTGTGAACTTTTTGGGGAGAATCAGCAAAACGTGATAGAGCACAGCAGGAAAGAAACAGGCCCTTTGGCCATCTTGTCTATGTCTGCCTCATCCAATTGCCTTGCACCCAGACCCTCCATACTCCTCTCATCCTATCTAAATCTCTCTCAAATGTTGAAATCAAACCCGTATCCACCACTTGTGCAGCAGTTCGTTCCACATTCTCACCACCCTCCGAGTGAAGAAATTCCCCCTCATGTTCTCCTTAAACATTTCACCTTTCACCCTTAACTCATGACCTCTAGTTCTAGTTTCACCCAACCTCAGTGGAAAAAGCCTGCTTGCATTTACCCTATCTGTATCCCTCATAATTTTGAATACCTCTAACAAATCTCCCCTCACTCTTCTACATTTCAGGGAATAAAATCCTAGCCTGAAGTCCCTAAACTTAATAAGAAATGACTAAGAAGTTTGATGCGGGTGCAGCATGGGTTTTGTTCAGCACTTGGCAAGGTTCCACATGGTAGACTAAGCAGGAAGATTTATAGCACATGGAATCCATGGTGAGTTGTAAGTTGGTTCTAATTGGCATGGGTCATGAAGGAGGAGAGCTTTGGCCAGTGGAGTTCTGCAGGGATTAGTGCTGGGTTGTTTGAAGCATATATTAATAATTTGGATGAAAATGTGGTTTGTCTCTTTAGTAACATGCAAGTGAAATGAAAATAGCACCTTAGACTGTTTACTGTTTACCTGTCTGCGTACTAAATGCATTTTGAATTATAGTTTATTAATGTATTTATGGTAATATTTTGGTTTATGTGCTGTGTGTGATATATGTTTTGTTGGTGTACCATGGGCTGCCAGAATGTTGTTTCATTTGGTTGTATATATGTACAGTCAGATGACATTAAACTTGAACTTGATTTTGACAATGGCAGAGGGAGAAGTCAACAAGGTGGAGATCAGAGTCTACTGGTTAAACAATAGCCAGTGTCGTTTGAAATGCTTACAAACAGAAAAATAACATTTAGATATTTGTAGTATCTTTTAAATGTTGCTTTCTTTATAGCTGAATCAATATAGAATTGTTACTCTGTGTCTCACCTGTTCTCAGTCATTAACCTGACCATTCTGATGGCTTTTTTTTTGCCAACGGTAATGAGGAAAGTGTTTCGTATTATTCAGTATGCAGCAAAAACTATCACCTTGTACATAAAAACACTGCAGCGTGGAACCTGTGCTTTAATGAACGGGGCGGGGGGAGGGGGAGAGGGGGGTGGATTATAGCTGCCCGTTAAAAATTAATCTGCAGTTTTGGCTTGAGTCACTGAACCTTTCAGTGAAGCCAAAGTCCAGGAATGATTGCATATCTGTTGAAACACTACAGGAGTGTTGTGTTGTTGCCTTTGGATTGGAGTTTCCAATTATGATCCTGTCAGTTTATTCAGTGGATTCAAATTCACATTCACGTTCATTTATTTAAAGTTCAAAGTTTAAAGTAAATTTTATTATCAAAGTACATACATGCCACCACATACAACCCTGGGAATCATTTTCTTGCAGGCATACTCAGCAAATCTATAGAATAGTAACTAACAGAAACAATAAAAGATCAGCTCGAGTGTAGAAGACAGCAACTGTGCAAATAAATAGCAATAAATATCAAGAACATGAGATAAAGATAAAGAATCCTTAAGGAGAGATCATTGGTTATGGGAACATCTCAATAGATGGGCAAGTGAGTGTAGTTACCCCTTTAGTTCAAGAGCCTGATGGCTGAGGGGTAGTAACTGTTCCTGAATCTGATGGTACAAGTCCTGAGCATCTTGGATCTTCTACCTGATGGCAGCAGTGAAAAAAGAGCATGGCCTGAGTGGTGATGGATGCAACTTAACTATAATGGTGTTTCATATAGATGTGCTCAGTCATTGGGAGGGTTTATCTGTGATGTCCTGGGCCAAATCCACCACCTTTTGCAGGATTTTCCATTCAAAGGCATTGGTGTTTCCATACCAAGCCGCAATACAGTCAGTCAATACACTCTCCACTACACATCTATAGAAATTTGTTGAAGTTTTTGATGTCATGCAGAATCTCCACAGACTCCAAAGGAAGTAGAGATGCTCCCGTGGTTTCTTTGTAATTGCACTTACATGTTGGGTCCAGGACAGTGCCTCTGAAACAGTAACACCCAGGAATTTAAAGTTGCTAATCCTCGCCACCTCTGATCCTCTGATGAAGACTGGGATATGGACCTTTGGTTTCCCATTCTTAAAGTCTATAGTCAGTTCCTTGATCTTGCTGACATTGAGTGAGAGGTTAACACGAGGAATTCTGCAGATGCTGGAAATTCAAGCAACACACACCAAATTGCTGGTGAACGCAGCAGGCCAGGCAGCATCTCTAGGAAGAGGTACAGTCGACATTTCAGGCCGAGACCCTTCGTCAGGACTAACTGAAGGAAGAGCTAGTAAGAGATTTGAAAGTGGGAGGGGGAGGGGGAGATCCAAAATGATAGGAGAAGACAGGAGGGGGAGGGATGGAGCCAAGAGCTGGACTGGTGATTAAGATGAAGCCACACTCAGGTCGGAGGAACAACACCTTATATTCCATCTGGGTAGCCTCCAACCTGATGGCATGAACATTGACTTCTCTAACTTCCGCTACTGCCCTACCTCCGCCTCGTACCCCATCCGTTATTTATTTTTATACACACATTCTTTCTCTCACTCTCCTTTTTCTCCCTCTGTTCCTCTGACTATACCCCTTGCCTATCCTCTGGGTTCCCCCCCCCTCCCTTTTCCTTCTCCCTGGGCCTCCTGTCCCATGATCCTCTCGTATCCCTTTTGCCAATCACTTGTCCAGCTCTTGGCTCCATCCCTCCCCCTCCTGTCTTCTCCTATCATTTTGGATCTCCCCTCCCCCTCTCACTTTCACATCTCTTACTCACTCTTCCTTCAGTTAGTCCTGACGAAGGGTCTCGGCCTGAAACGTCAACTGTACCTCTTCCTAGAGATGCTGCCTGGCCTGCTGCGTTCACCAGCAACTTTGATGTGTGTTGATTGAGAGGTTGCTGTTATGACACCACTCAGTCAAATTTTCAACCTCCCTTCTGTATGCTGATTCATCATAACCTTTGATTTGGCCCACAGCAGTGGTGCTGGAGCTGTGCTTAGCCACACAGTCATAGATGTAAAGTGAGTAGAGCAGGGGGCTAAGCACACAGCTGGTGCACCTGTGCTGATGGAGATAGTGGAGGACACACAGTTGCCAATCCGAACAGACTAGGGACTACACGTGAGGAAATTGAGGATCAAGTTGCACAAAGAGGTATTGAGGCCAAGGTCTCGGACCTTACTGATTAGTTTTGAGGGTATTCAATGCTGAGCTGCAATTGATAAAGAACATCCTGATGTATGCATCTTCGCTGTCCAGGTATTCCATGGTTGAGTGAAGAGCCAATGAGATGGCACCTGCTGTGAACCTGTTGCCCTGGTAGGCAAACTGGAAGAGCTGATGTTTCATCACTTGCCTCTCAAAACACTTCAGCACTATGGATGTAAGTGCAACTGGGCCATTGCCGTTGAGGCAGGTCATCATGCTCTTCTCGGGCACCAGTGTAATTGAAACCTGCTTGAAGCAAGTGGGTACCACACACTGCTGAAGCAAGAGGTTAAAGATACCAGTCAGCACAAGTCTTTACTACATAGCCAGGTACTCCATCCAGTCTAGATGGTTTCCCTGGATTCACCCTCCTGAAGGCAACCACGTTTCAGTTTCAGAAACCGAGATGTGGGAGTTTGCAATGGTTCCTTCTCGTTCAGGTGGTCAAGGCGAGCAGAGCAGGCCCTGAGCTCATTTGGAAGTGAAGCCCTGCAGTCCCCCATGTCATTTGAATTAACTTTGTAGGAGGTTATAGCACTTAAACCCTGGCACAGCTGTCGAGCAACCCTTGTTGATTTCAGTTTGGTCTGGACACTCCACTTCTCATGTGAGATGGCTTTCCAGACATGATATCTGCACCTCTTGTAGCATTCTTGGTCTCCAGACTTCAATGCCTCTAATCTGGCTCTCAGCAAATTTCAGATCTCATGGTTCATCTAGGGCTTCTGATTGGGGAAGACTCTGAATGATTTTGTGAGGGCACGTTCATCTACAGCTGTTTTAATAAAGTCTGTTACAAGCGTGGTGTATTCATTTACATCTCTAAAAGAGTGCTTGATCACAGCCCAGTTCACTTGCTCAAGGCAATCCTGTAATCGTTCCTCTGCCTCCTGAGACTACCTCTTAGTTGTCCTAAGCTTGTTTTTTAGGCTCTGCCTATATACAGATAGGAGGAAGACAGTTAAGTGATCTGATTTACCAAAATGTGGCCTAGGCAAGGAATGGTAGGTATTTCTTAACTTTGTGTGGCAGTGGTTTGTGGCCTCTGGTGCTACAGGTTATATGCAGGTGATAATTAGTAGTATTTTCTTCAAACTGACTTGGTTAAAATCTCTGACTATAATTTGAAATGCATCAAGATGGGGTGTTTTTTGTCAACAGAGGACATCATGCAGTGTCACGGGTGCTTGCTTATAGTTGGCCACTGGTGTATATAAACTGCGGTCACGATCACAGATGAGAATTTAATTAACGATGAGATGGCCTACAGAGGGGTGATGGAAGAGCTTGAGGCCCGGTGTCAGGCAAATAATTACTTTCTCGATGTCAACAAGTCAAAGGAGATAGTTGTCAAGTTCAGGAGAATTCACACCACTCACACCCCTCTTTACGTTGGCAGCACAGCAGTGGGAACTGCGAGCAGTTTCAGACTCCTGGGAGTGAACATCTCGCACAACCACTCATGGTCCCAGAACACATTCTACACAATCAGGAAAGCTTATTAGCACCTCTACCCTGTTAGCAGCCTGAAGAGAGTTGGACTCTGCACACATCATTGCACATGTATATGCACACCTATACCCAGGTTATTCTACAGATGCACAGTGGAGAGCATCCTCGCATGCTGTCTCACTGCATGGTATGGAAAATGCACCGCGGTGGACAGCAAGGCTCTGCAACAGGTAGTCAAAACCACCCAGTGTATCACTGATACCAGCCTATGTGCCATCAAGGACTTATACACAGAGAGGTGCTGGAAAAGGACCAGTACCATTACGAAGGATCCCACGCGCCCTGCTCATGGACTGTTTGTCCCATCAGGGAGGAGACTATATAGCATCCACACCAGGACCACCAGTCAAAAACAGTTACTTACCCCAAACAGTAAGGCTGATCAACACCCCCAACCACCACTTCTTTATCATTTCCTGTCAGAGTCACCTTGTGTACAGACACTCCTGTGACTAGCGTCACTTTATGGACATAAAATCAATCTATGTATGAAAGCTACCTTACGTATTTATATTTATTGTGTTTTTAAATTATTATTGTGTTCTTTATTTTATTGTGTTTTTGAGCAGCATTGGAGTAAAAATTATTTTGTTCTCCCTTACACTTGTGCACAGGAAATGACAAACAATCTTGAATCTTGATTTATTAAACAATCTGAAATGTGTACACTGAGGCATACAAAGAAGTGCAACCAAAACAATGTAAGGAAGTGCTGGGGGCAGCTCGCAAGTGTCTCCACAAGTTCTGGTACCAACATATCATGCTCACAGTGCTCAGCAGAACAACACAAGCAGCAAAACAAGCCCCTTCCCACCCACTCATCACTCACCTACATCAGTGGCCTTCAAACATGAAGTGCAGAGTGTGGAGTGTGGAGCAGACGTCTAACTCCACCACATCCCTATCCCTAAACTCTGACCTGACCCCTAACACCCTTCTCAGGCCCCAATACCATTCCTACAAACCTAAAAACCAACTAAGCATTAGCTGCAACCTCGATGGAGATCCCAGCCCAGAACCATCTTGATCGGAAGTCAAGCCCTTGTACCTCAACGCCAATTCTAAATGAAATGAAAGAGGAAAGTCATTCTGAAGCGAGGAGAGGGAGGTTAGTTACTTCCTCGGTGCAGCCTGGACTTAAATTAGTTAAGCTGGATTCTTCGACACTATCTGAAAAAGAGCAAGATCACAGTCCTAAACACAGGAGATCTGCAAATACTGGAAATCCAGAGCAACACACACAAAATGCTGGAGGATCTCAGTAGGTCAGGCAGCATTTGTGGAGATGAATAAACAGTTGACATTTTGGGCTGTGACCCTTCATCAGGATGGAAAGGAAGTGGGAAGAAACCAGAATAAGAAGGTGGGGGGAGGGGAGGGGAGGGATGACAAACTAGAAGGTGATAGGTGAAGCCAGATGGATGGGGGAGGGGGATGAAGTAAGAAGCTGAGAGGTGATAGGTAGAAAATGTAAAGGGCTGGAGAAGAAGGAATCTGATTGGAGAGGAGAGTAGACCATGAGAGAAGGGGAAGGAGGAGGCACACCGGGGAAAGTGATAGGCAGGTGAGAGCCAGAGTGGCAAATTGAAGAAGAGGGATGGGGGAAGGGAAAAATAATGGAAGTTAGAGAAATTGATGTTCATGCCATCAGGTTAGAGGTTACCCAGATGGAATATGAGGTATTGCTTCTCCAACCTGAGAGTGGCCTCATCGTGGCAGAAGAGGAATTGAGATAGGAATTAAAATGGTTGGCAAGATCACAGTCTTGCTGAGAGTTCTTTCTGCACCCATGATTAGGCACAACAGTTAACCGACCATTTCTCTGTGTTGTTAGTGGGATCTCTCAATGCAGAGCAGTTGCCATTTTGGCCAAGGGTGGAAGAACTTCACAATGCTTGAGACTAGAACTAGAGGTTAAAGGTAAAACATGAAATATTTAAGGGGAATCTGAGGGGAAACTTCTTCACTCAGAGGGTAGTGAGTGTGTGGAACGTGCTGCCAGTAGAAGTGGTGGATGCTGGTTTAATTGTAACATTTAAGAGAAGTTTGGGTAAGTGCATGGATCGGAAAGGTATGGAGGACATGGATGGAGAGATCTGACGGGTTTATAAGGTTATGAGAGGCATAGACAGAGTAGACACACACTGTCATTTTTCACGGTTGAAATGTCTAATACAAGAGGGCATGCATTTAAGGTGAGGGGGGTAATTTCAAAGGAGACGTGAGAGACAAATTTTCTTACACACAGAGTGGTGGGTGCCTGGAATGTGCTGCTTGGGGTGGTGGTAGAAGCAGACACATTAGAGACTTTTAAGAGCTGTTTAGATCTAATGAATGTGATATGGACATTGTGTAGGTAGAAGAGATTAGCTTAGTTGGCCACTTAATTACTAGTCTAATTGGTTTGGCACAATATTATGGCCCGAAGAGTCTGTTCTTGTGCTGTACTGTTCTGTGTTCTATCCATGTGACAATTGATTTCTAACAAGAAACACAAGATATAGTGTTTCTGCAGAGCTCTTTGGAGGAGGCTGCTTTGGTAGGATAATAGTTTGGCATCGATTAGATGGCTGCTTTGGTAGCTAGTTGTCTGATTCATGTCGATGGGCGGGGGTGGGGTGGGGAAGGATTTTCCAACGGTGGTGATAGTAACATTTTTGTTAGGAAATGTAGAGGAGACTTGACCCAAAAGCAGAGCAGCAGAGACAATCCCGTTGTGAATGAAAACTTTAATAATAAACTGCAAAATAATAGGCCACGAGGGGCCATAAAACAAGAGAGAACAGATACTAAACATAGCAAGTAACAAGGTAAACTTTAGACAGGGAGAGTGACAGCCAAGAGCAACTGATTAAGGCTGGCTGGTTTGATGAGTGGACAAGGACTATGGATGAGAGGTGGGGTTCAATAGGCTGCAGGTGATGAGTCATGAATGAGAAGCAGCTGATTCCTGTTAGCTGGGTGGAGACTAGGAGGTGCCTGCATGTGCAGGCTGGAGGTATCAGTGGAAGCCAGGCCTGACAGTAAGGGTGGCTCTGTATATTATTTCTGTTTTTGCACAATATTTAGTCTATTCAATATATACATGTATACTGTAATTGATTTACTTATTTATTTATTTATACCTTTTTTTTCCTTCTGTATTATGTATATTGAACTGCTGCTGCTAAGTTAACAAAATTCATGACACATGTCGGTGATAATAAACCTGATTCTGATTCTAATTCTGAAAGGTGCTGTTGGCATCATTGTTTGCAATGAGCTGCAGGCATCCCACAAGCATCACCATGCTTCTGGTGCCAATGCAGCATGCCCACAACGTCTTTGGAATGTAGACGAAGCTGGAGCACCAGGAGGAAACCCACGTGGTCATGGGAGAACGTACATACCCCTTACAGACAGCACTGCCAATTCAATAGGTACATTTAATGTCAGAGAAATGTATACAATATACGTCCTGAAATTCTTTTTCTGTGCAAACATCCACAAAAACAGAGGACTGCCCCAAAGAATGAGTGACAGTTAAATGTTAGAACCCCAAAGCTCCTCCCAACGCCCCCCTCCCACGCACAAGCAGCAGCAGCTAAGCAATCACCCCTCCTCCCCCACCAGCAAAAAAGTATCAGCACACTCCACCGAGCACTCAAGTGTGCAGCAAAGCATCAATAAAGACACAGACTTGCAGTACCCTAGAGACTACTCGTTCACCCGGTATATGACATACCACAGGCTCTCTCTCCCTCATAAGGGGAAAAGAGGTGTCACCATTTCACAGTGAGAGGGGAGACATAACAAAACAACTCGCTGATTTATGGTGTTAAGAGTCTGTTGTGTCGCTTTTTCTGAGCTCTGTGCCCAAGGAGCTCGAGTCCCTGATCTTCTGTGTACTTCCACAACACATCAGGCGACAGCACTGGCCTTGAATCAGCCCATTTCGAGAGCTATGAAAATCTGGCACCCTGAAGGCGTGCTAGTCTTCCAAGCCACGTCCTTGGCATTTTGAAAAGTGGCCGCTCCTGAGGCCCTGAGAGCGGGTCC
Organism: Mobula hypostoma; assembly: GCF_963921235.1. Classification (NCBI taxonomy): domain Eukaryota; kingdom Metazoa; phylum Chordata; class Chondrichthyes; order Myliobatiformes; family Myliobatidae; genus Mobula; species Mobula hypostoma. The sequence continues at coordinate 163,212 of NW_026948141.1, forward strand.
CATTTCCACAAAGAACTGAAGTCAGCGTGTAACTCCAGGTCAGGTCTTCAAAAGAACCTTGGAAGGGGAAAAAAGAGATATCAAAGATAGAAGTAGAGCTGTTTCCAAAGATGCAAGCGAAGGAGTCGCCATTAGGCGCCATCGTCCTCCTCGGCTCTAATTGAACCCCGATCAGTGATTACTGGTGCTGTAAAGCGATTGCACTGACCACTATGCTAATGTGACACCCCAAAATTCAAGACTGACAGCACAGAGATGCCAGGGATTGAACCCAGGTCTTGTACAAGCAAAGCATGCACTCTCCCACTGAGCTACAGTACATCCCTAATGCTCTATAACTATAAAACAATAGCTGGTTGTGCATCATATCCAACAATAACAGGAGAGCAGTGTGGGAGAGTTTTTAAAGTGGAGAAGCTGTATTACTTAAGCATTTCCACATTCTTGACCTCAGAAATCCGGTTCCAGTGGTACAAGTAATCGTCACATACTGGAGTCTTTCTTAGTTGTAGTGGATGACTATGATTTCTTCTGTGCTTTGACATGCCCTTCGCTCTTCACTAAATGCTTCAGAACTGCCTTCCTGGCCATTGGTTGTCACTGTTGACCTCATCCACCCAATCCACCAGAGCTGACATTACATGCCAGGACAGGCATGTCCCTGTCTCACCAAGGTAAGAGGCTACCAGGTTTAGCCTGCCTCTCTGTGGCTGGTTTTGCATGCAAACAATGATTTGGAACCACAGGTGAGAGCTGAGTGTCCAGTGGGGACCAAAGGTGAGCGAGCTGACCCAGAATGGACACAACAAGCCCCTTCACCAGAGGTGCTACCACGCTCTGGAAACTCCGTACACTCCTAGTAATCAGTAACAAAGAGAATATCCAATATCCCAGCTGTGAAACGGGACCTTCAGATCATTGAACTTCTGAAACGAGGCCATGTGATAGTGAGCCTGTTACACAGACTGATCCCATTAGTTCCCACAAACCTGTTACCCAGGGACCAGAAGAGACCACACCAGAGGTGCTACCCTTCTCTCAACACTCTATACTCCCACTATTAAACAATATAGGAATGATTTTCTAATTGTCTTCTCCACTGAATCCAAATGATTTTCCCCAGGTAACAGAGGGCAACATAACCTGCGGATGTTTGCTTGACTGGTATGTTTGTTCAGCCATTCCACAAGACAATAACCTTGTCAATCCTGGTCTCCTTACTCACTGGAGTGTATTAAATTGATGCAGTTAACTCTCTGAAAACCCAAGTAGCTATGTTAATTGAGTTGGAAATTTGAGCTGTGGTGTCTCGCAGACAGATGTGGCTTTGTAAATTGCAGTTTGGCACAGTGTTTTCATTACTCCAGTGTCAGAGATCACCAAGGTAAGTACAGATTAAGTAAGCTGTTCCACTTACGCACTCAGTTTCCCATCACATCTTTCAAATGCCTCTTGAGTAACTGCAAAAACTCCTTGGAGAGCAGGCTGGGAATCAATCACTCGCTCTGCGCCAGTCAGTTTTTAATCTGAACTCTTCACACTTCATTCTACCACCTCTACAGGAAGATTACTTTAATTTCCAGAGTAACCTCTCCCACTTCTGCATACTCCACAATGTTGTACCTTTCCAAATCACAGGTGACAGAATGATTAGCTCACTAATAATCCAGGATAATAATCTAATAATCCCTCAGCACCCAGGACATGCCCTCTTCTCATTGCTATCATCAGGAAGGAGGTACAGGAGCCTGAAGACGCACACTTAACGATTCAGGAAGAGCTTCTTCCCCTGTACCATCTGAATGGACAATGAACCCGTGTACACTGCCTCTCTCTTGATGCACTACTTACTTAATTTATTATATATATATATATTATGTTATGTCTCCCTTCAAATGTGCAATGTGCAATTGTAGTAATTTATAATAAATATGTACAACAGGATAGTCAATATAACATAGAAATACAGTTGTGTCAGTGTGAATTAATCAGTCTGATGGCCTGGTGGAAGAAGCTGTCCCGGAGCCTGTTGGTCCTGGCTTTTATGCTGCGGTACTGATTCCCGGATGGTAGCAGCTGGAACAGTTTGTGGTTGGGGTGACTTGGGTCTCCAATGATCCTTTGGGCCCTTTTTACACACCTGTCTTTGTAAATGTCCTGAATAGTGGGAAGTTCACATCTACAGATGCGCTAGGCTGTCCACACCACTCTCTGCAGAGTCCTGCGATTGAGGGAAGTACAGTTTCCATACCAGGCAGTGATGCAGCCAGTCAGGATGCTCTCAATTGTGCCCCTGTAGAAAGTTCTTAGAATCTGGGGGCCTCATACCAAACTTCTTCAACCGTCTGAGGTGAAAGAGGTGTTGTTGTGCCTTTTTCACCACACAGCCGGTATGTACAGACCGCGCGAGATCCTCGGTGATGTTTATGCCGAGGAACTTAAAGCTGTTCACCCTCTCAACCCCAGATCCATTCATGTCTATAGGGGTTAGCCTGTCTCCATTCCTCCTGTAGTCCACAACAAGCTCCTTTGTTTTTGCGACACTGAGGAAGAGGTGGTTTTCATTTTATATATATATGTAATCTCCAATTAAGGCTAAAATTTTACAGTTTTCATCTGGTCATTCTATTTTAATCCGGGTAAAGGGTCTGATCCAAAACATTGACTGTTTATCCCCCTTCATAGATATTGTCTGACCTGCTGAGTTCCTCCATCAGCTTGTGTATGTTGCTCTGGATTTCCAGCATTTGCAGATCTCGTGTGTTTGTTAGAAGTACTTTCCTCTGACAGTACATTATTATAGGAAGGACATGGAAGCTTTAGAGAGGACGCAGAGGAAATTTATCAGGATGCTGTCTGGATTAGAGAGCATTTTTTATGAGGAAAGGTTGAATAAACTGGGTTTTTTTCTTTTGGAGTTAAAGAAATGAGAGGTGACTTGTTAGAGGTGTACAAGATTATGGGGGCATAGATAGAGCAGAAAGCCGGAAACTTCTTCCCAGGGTGGCAAAGGCCAATGCCAGAGGACATTTCCCCAAGCAGTAAACTGATTAACACCTTCACCCCGTAACCTATTGCTTCACACCCCCCACCACCACGATTTTATCGTTCCCTGTCAGAGTCACCTTATGTACAGATGCTCCTGTGCCTAGCGGCACTTTATGGACATACAGTCAATCTGTCTATATAAGCTATCTTATGTATTTGTATTTATTGTGTTTTTTACCTTATTGTGCTTCTTTTGTGCTGCATTGGATCTGGAGTAACAATTATTTTGTTCTCCTTTACACTTGTGCACAGTAAATTACTTTAAGCTATCTTGAATCCTGTATCTGTTTAAGGTGATTGGAGAAAAGTTCAGGGGAGATGTCAGAGGTAGTTGTTTTTTTTACATAGAGAGTGGTGGGTGTGTGAAACTCACTGCAAGGAGTGTTGGCAGAGTCTGATGTACTGGGCACATTTAAGACACTCATAGATAGGCAATTGGATGCAGGCTAAATGGACGGTTATGGTTGTGTAGGAGGGAAGGGTTAGATGATTGTGGAGTGGGTTTATTATTATATACAATAGGTCTATGTAAACCTACTCCGCAATTAATTCACTTCCAGTTCAAGTTTATTGTCATCTAACTATACATGTATATAATCAAACAAAACAATGTTCCTCTGATCCATGGTGCACCCACAAAACACATAACACACACAGCATATAAATCAATCTGTTACCGTCAATAAGTTAATAAAATATAATTCAACATGCATGTCAAGTGCACAGCACAGGTAAACAGTAGACAGCTCGGTGTCCTAGTGACAAGACCTCAAGAGTGACATTAGTCTTACAACCTGAGGGAAGAAGCTGTTACCCAGTCTGGTAGTCCTAGTCCTGATGTTCCTGTACCCCTTTCCTGATGGTAATGGGTGAAAAACGCTGTGGGATTGGTGGTGGGGATCCTCAACAATGCTTCAGGCCTTTCGTGTATAACACCCCCCCTAGTAAATGTCACAAATAGGGGGGGAGGGAGGGAGACCCCAGTGATCCTCTTAGCGAAAATCTAACCCTTACCTCTTACACAATCCATAACCCGCAAAATTCCGGAGGAACTCAGCAGGCGCCAAACGTCGACTGTACACTTTTCCATAGATGCTGCCTGGCCTGCTGAGTCCCTCCAGCATTTTGTGTGTGTTGGTTGCATAAATTAAATTAGTGAAAAACTGAGCAAAAAATAGTGAGATCATGTTCACAGGTTCATTGTCTATTCAGAAATCTGCTGGCAGAGGGAAAGAAGCTGTCCTGAAATGTTGCGTGTGTGTGTCTTCAGGCTCCTGTACCACATTCTTGATGGTAGGAAAGAGAAGAGGGCATGTCCTGGGTGACAGAGGTCCTTAATGATGGATGCCGCCTTTTCAAGCCATTTGAACCTGTCCTGGATGCTGGGGAGGCTAGTGCCAATGATAGAGCTAGGTGCGTGAGCCAATTCTGTGCAGTGGCCCCTCCATACCTGATGGTGATGCAACCAATTAGAATTGCTTTCCACAGTACATCTGTAGAAATTTGCGAGAGTGTTGGTGTCAAACCAAGTTTCCTCAAACTCCTGATGTAATTTAGTCACTGTTGTGTCTAATTTTTAATTGCATCAGTATGTTGGGCCCAGGATAGATCTTCAGGGATGTTGACACCTAGGAACTTGAAACTGCTCACCCTTTCCACTTCTGATCCCTCAAGGAGGACCGGTATGTGTTCCCTCAACTTCCCCTTCCTGAAGTTCAAAATCAATTCCTTGGTCTTACTGATGTTGAGTGCGAGGTTATTGTTACGACACCACTCCACCAGCTGATCTATCTTGCTCCTGTACACCTCCTCGTCACCATCTGAAATTCTGCCAATAGTTGTGTTGATGGCAAATCAATGGTTGATGTTTGAGCTGTGCCTCGCCGCACAGTCATGGATGATGAGAAAGTAGAGCAGTTGTATGCATCCTTGAGGTGCGCTAGTGATGATTGTCAGTGAGGAGGAAACGTTATTTCCAATCCACACTGCTAGATCAACCCTCCCCTCCCACATAACCCTCCATTTTGCAATCATTGTTGTGCCTATCTAAGAGTTTCTTAAATGTCCCTAATGTATTTGCCTCTACCACCACCCCCGCAGACTGTTCCACAGACCCACCACTCTGTGTGAAAAACTTACTTATAACATTCCCCATATACTTTCCTTCAATCACCTTAAGATTATTATTATTTATTTATAGATACAGAGCAAAACAGGCTCTTCCAGCTGTGCTGCCCACCAACCCAACAATTTAACTCTGACCTAATCACAGGACAATTTAAAATAACCAATTAACCTAATAACTGGTCTACCTTTGGCCTGTGGGAGGAAACTGGAGCACCCAATAGCAACCCAGACGCACACAGGAAGGAACGTACAAGCTTGCTAACAGAGCATGCCAGAACTGAACTCTGAACTCTGATGCCCCTATCTGTAACAGCATGGTCTACTGTGGTACTCCCTTATATTAGCAATTTCTGTCCTGGTAAAAACTTACCTCTGACATCCTCTTAGACTTCCCTCTAATCACCTTAAAGACCATAAGACATAGGAGCAGAATTAGGCCATTCAGTCCATTCAGTCTACTTTGCTTTTCCATCATGGCTGATCCCAGATTCATTCAACCCCATACACCTGCCCTCTCGCCATATCCTTTTATGCCCTGACCGATCAGGAAACGATCAACTTCCACCTTAAATATACCCACAGCCTTGGCCTCCACCACAGTCTGTGGCAAAGCATTCCACAGATTTACTACTCTGGCTAAAAAAAATCCTACTTACGTCTGTTTTAAAGGGTCGCCTCTCAGTTTTGAGGCTGTGCCCTCTAGTTCTGGATACCCCCGCCACAAGAAACATGCTCTACAGATCCACCCTATCTACTCCTTTCAACATTTGGCAGGTTTCAAAGATATCCCCCGCCCTAAATTCCAGTGAGTACAGGCCCAAAGTTGCCAAATGCTCCTCGTATTTTAACCCCTTCATTCCCAGAATCATCCTTGTGAATCTCCTCTGGACTCTCCAATGACAACACATCCTTTCTGAGATATGGGGACCAAAACTGTTGACAATACTCCGAGTGCGGCCTGACCAGTGTCTTATAAAGCCTCAGCATTACCTCCTTGTTTTTATATTCTATTCCCCTTAAAATAAATGCCAACATTGCATTTGCCTTCTTTACCACAGCCTCAACTTGCATATTAACCTTCTGGGAGTCACCCAGATGTTTGAACCTCTCCCTATTTTGATAGTAGTCCACAGTATTGTTCCTTTTACAAAAAATGCATCATCATACATTTCCCAACGCTGTATTCCAATTGCCTTTTTTTGCCCATTCTTCCAATCTGTCTAAGTCCTGCTGCATTGACATTGCTTCCTCAGCACTACCTACCCCTCCACCTACCTTCGTATCATCTGCAAACTTTGCCACAAAGTCATCAATTCCATTATCTAAATCACTGACAATGTGAAAAGCAGCAGTCCCAATACTGACCCTTGAGGAAAAGACCATGACTATCAGACAATAAGATATAGGACCAGAAGAAGGCCATTCAGCGCCTGTCAAATCTGCTCTGCCATTCAATCATGAGCTGATCCAATTATTCCAGTTATCCGCACTCCCCTGCCTTCACCCCATACCCAAGAACCTATCTATCTCTGCCTTAAATGCACCCAATGACTTGGCCTCACAGCCGCTCGTGGCAACAAAGTCTGCAGATTTACCACCCTCTGACTAAAGTAATTTCTCCGCATCTCAGTTCTAAATGGACTTCCTTCAATCCTGAAGTCGTGTCCTCTTGTCCTAGGCTCCCCTACCACAGGAAATAAATTTGCCATATCTGATCTGTTCAGGCCTTTTAACATTCGGAATGTTTCTATGAGATCCCCTCTCATTCTCCTGAATTCCAGGGAATACAGCCCAAGAGCTGCCAGACATTCCTCATACAGTAACTCTTTCATTCCTGGTATCATCCTCGTGAATCTTCTCTGAACCGTCACCAATGTCAGTATATCCTTTCTAAAATAAGGAGCCCAATATTGCACACAATACTCCAAGTATAGTCTCACGAGTGCCTTATAGAGCCTCAATATCACATCCCTGCTCTTATATTCTATACCTCTAGAAATGAATGCCAATATTACATTTGCCTTCTTCACCACCGACTCAACCTGGAGATTAACCTTTTGGGTGTCTTGCACGAGGACTTGCAAGACCCTTTGCATCTCTGCATTTTGAATTCTCTCCCCATCTAAATAATAGTCTGCCTGTTTATTTCTTCCACCAAAGTGCATGACCTTACACTTTCCAACATTGTATTTCATTTGCCACTTCTTTGCCCATTCCACTAAACTATCTAAGTCTCTCTGCGGGCTGTCTGTTTCCTCAACACTACCCACTCCTCCACCACAAATCCATTAATACTGAAGTCCAAATCATTAACATACATCGTAAAAAGCAGCAGTCCCAACACCGACCCCTATGGAACTCCACTGGTAACCAGCTGTTTGATCAGATGATGTCTCAGTCTCTGTGTAATTCCTTGGCTATGCACTGCCTGCTGTTTATTCCCCTCAGGATGCAGTCAATTTGCATTGTGATCCTGTAGAATGGAACCAGTTTAGATTTGAGACAATCTGCAGGCGATTCATTTCTGTGAGTCCCCAGGATGATTTCATTCCCTTCATCAGGACCTGCATCCATAATCTTCTCTCCTGCTGCATCAGGATGGCCACTGCCTTGGGCAAAGAGCAGTCATGTCATACAACAGTCACTGAGGCTTCTGAGGAAGCAGTCCCCTCTTCCACAATCCTGTTGTTCAATGCCACCCACTAGTATAGACACAGGAGAGCAGCAGCCATCATCAAAGGAGCCCCACCATGCAAGCTGTGCTCTCTTCTTGCTGCTGCCATCAGGAAGGAGGTACAGGAGCCTCAGGACTCACACCAGAAGGTTTAGAAACAGATAGTACCCGTCAACCATCAAGCTCCTGAACCAGAGGAGATAACTTCACTCATCTGCGAGATGGGTTTTTAGAACAGCTTGTTGTTGAGCCCACTAGGGGATCGGATGTACTGGATTGGGTATTGTGTAATGAACCGGAGGTGATTAGAGAGACTGAGGTGAAGGAACCCTTAGGAGACAGTGATCGTAACATGATGGAGTTCACTGTGAAATTTGAAAAAGAGAAGCCGAAATCTGATGTGTCGGTATTTCAGTGGAGTAAAGAAAATTACAGTGGCATGAGAGAGGAACTGGCCAAAGTTGACTGGAAAGAGACACTGGCAGGAAGGACGGCAGAGCAACAGTGGCTGGAGTTTATGCGAGAAGTGAGGAAGGTGCAAGACAGGTATATTCCAAAGAAGAAGAAATTTTCGAATGAAAAAAAGGATGCAACCGTGGCTGACAAGAGAAGTCAAAGCCAAAGTTAAAACAAAGGAGAGGGCATACAAGGAAGCAAAATTTAGCGGGAAGACAGAGGATTGGGAAGTTTTTAAAGCTTACAAAAGGAAACTAAGAAGGTCCTTAAGAGGGAAAAGATGAACTATGAAAGGAAGCTAGCAAATAATATCAAAGAGGATACTAAAAGCTTTTTTAAGTATATAAAGAGTAAAAGACAAGTGAGAGTAGATATAGGACTGATAGAAAATGATGCTGGAGAAATTGTAATGGGAGATAAGGAGATGGCGGAGGAACTGAACGAGTATTTTGCATCAGTCTTCACTGAGGAAGACATCAGCAGTATACCGGACACTCAAGGGTGTCAGGGAAGAGAAGTGTGCACAGTCACAACTACGACAGAGAAAGCACTCAGGAAGCTGAATAGTCTAAAGGTAGATAAATCTCCCGGACCAGATGGAATGCACCCTTGTGTTCTGAAGGAAGTAGCTGTGGAGATTGCGGAGGCATTAGCAATGATCTTTCAAAAGTCGATAGATTCTGGCATGGTTCCGGAAGACTGGAAGATTGCCAATGTCACTCCGCTATTTAAGAAGGGGGCAGGGAAGCAAAAAGGAAATTATAGACCTGTTAGCTTGACATTGGTAGTTGGGAAGTTGTTGGAGTCGATTGTCAAGGATGAGGTTACAGAGTAGCTGGAGGCATATGACAAGATAGGCAGAACTCAGCATGGATTCCTTAAAGGAAAATCCTGCCTGACAAACCTATTACAATTTTTTGAGGAAATTACAAGTAGGCTAGACAAGGGAGATGCAGTGGATGTTGTATATTTGGATTTTCAGAAGGCCTTTGACAAGGTGCCACACATGAGGCTATTTAACAAGATAAGAGCCCATGGAATTACGGGAAAGTTACATACGTGGATAGAGCGTTGGCTGATTGGCAGGAAACAGAGAGTGGAAATAAAGGGATCCTATTCTGGTTGGCTGCCAGTTACCAGTTGTGTTCCACAGGGATCCGTGTTGGGGCCGCTTCTTTTTACATTGTACATCAACAATTTGGATTATGGAATAGATGGCTTTGTGGCTAAGTTTGCTGATGATACAAAGATAGGTGGAGGGGCCGGTAGTGCTGAGGAAACAGAGAGCCTGCAGAGAGACTTGGATAGATTGGAAGAATGGGCAAAGAAGTGGCAAATGAATTACAATGTTGGAAAGTGTATGGTTATGCACTTTGGCAGAAGAAATAAATGGGCAGACTATTATTTAAGTGGGGAGAGAATTCAAAGTTCTGAGATGCAACGGGACTTGGGAGTCCTTGTACAGGATACCCTTAAGGTTAACCTCCACGTTGAGTCAGTGGTGAAGAAGGCGAATGCAATGTTGGCATTCATTTCTAGAGGAATAGAGTATAGGAGCAGGGATGTGATGTTGAGGCTCTATAAGGCGCTGGTGAGACCTCACTTGGAGTACTGTGTGCAGTTTTGGTCTCCCTATTTAAGAAAGGATGTGCTGACGTTGGAGAGGGTACAGAGAAGATTCACTACAATGATTCCGGGAACAAGAGGGTTAACATATGAGGAACGTTGTCTGCTTTTGGACTGTATTCCTTGGAGATTGGAAGAATGAGGGGAGACCTCATAGATACATTTCGAATGTTGAAAGGCATGGACAGAGTGGATGTGGCAAAGTTGTTTCCCATGATGGGGGAGTCTAGTATGAGAGGGCATGACTTAAGGATTGAAGGGCACCCATTCAGAACAGAAATGCGAAGAAATTTTTTTAGCCAGAGGGTGGTGAATCTATGGATTTTGTTACCACGGGCGGCAGTGGAGGCCAAGTCATTGGGTGTCTTTAAGGCAGAGATTGATAGGTATCTGAGTAGCCAGGGCATCAAAGGTTATGGTGAGAAGGCGGGGGGAGTGGGACTAAATGGGAGAATGGATCAGCTCATGATAAAATGGCGGAGCAGACTCGATGGGCCGAATGGCCGACTTCTGCTCCTTTGTCTTATGGTCATCTGAACAGTGAACTGATTCTGCAACCTACAGAGGTGTATTTAAAGTTTCAATAATGTTTGAGTGATGTTGTAGATGTACTGTTTGATTGGGCATTCTTTGTTTGCATAGTTCATTATGGGTTGTACGTGGGAGGTACGCAAACCATATACAGTACGCCACTGCATCATATGTGCATGCCTCACTAAGAAGAAGAAACTAAGTATTCGCACATCTGGGGCTCCTGTGTTTTCTTTCAATTATTTTCTGGAATTACAAAACTTAACACTTGCAAACTCACTTTCGAGGACTGGTTACAACTCAGGGTCTCAGTATTATGTTTTTATTTGCACAGTTTTACATATTGGTCATTTGTCAGTCTTTGTTTATGTATAGTTTTTCATAAATTCCATTTGTATTTCTTTATTTTCTTGTAAGTGCCTGTAAGAAATGAATCTCAAGCTGGTACGGCACAGGAGGGCGTTCCTGCCTGTGGCCATCGAACGTGCAGCTCCTCCCGTGGAGGGTCAGACACCCTGAGCCAATAGACTGGTCCTGGACTTATTTTCCATCCGGCATAGTTTGCATTTTGGTGTTTGATTGTTGGGGTTTTTTGTATTGTTATATTTACGCTCTATTCTTGGTTGGTGCGGCTGTAACGAAACCAAATTTCCCTTGGGATTAATAAAGTATATCTATCTATCTATCTATATGGTGGCAAATACATACTTTGATATTAAATTTACTTTGATTATTGAACCATTCCGGTTCCGGTTAAGAACATGTGCAACATCTTCTGGTAGTCAAAAATAAATCCAACTAAAAACAACACTAAAAGTACCTTTTCTATGGTAAACTATGTTATATTATCACCGCAAGTAGTGAAGAGGCAATCACTGGTGAGGCGAGTTCGGGAGATGAGGCGAGATGGTGCGTTACAGAATCGTTGCAGATGCCCGTACATCTGGCCTGGGTGCGAGCTTGGATCACTCTGGGACTGAAAGGAGAAGTCAGGGCCCAGGCAGAGAAGTTCTGATGCTCGTTCAACTGGGGGGTGCAAGGTTGGGTTGCTCTGGGCACCAAGCTGATCTGAAGAGCTTGAGAGGCAGTTTCGGGCTCGGCGATGAAATCCGGGCCCAAAGCGAGTCACTGGGTGGTGTGGTCTAGGTCCGGTGGCTAGGTCCTACTGGGAGGTATGATACACTGTTTAGGCAATTTAAACACTGGCCAAGATCAGAAGCAAAGAGCCAATTTTGTTCACTTTCCACAATCTTGACTCCTCTCCCCAGGATTCCATCGTTGGGTCAATTTAAACGCTAGCCCAGTTAGACTGAAAAGACAGGGTGTTGGTCAGAATGAGAGCCAGTTTTGCTCTTTCTCTGCGATGGTCATCTCCATGGCGCTCAGGCTATGTAAACTGCCCTGCTGCTGTTCTGCATGCCTGTTAACATGATTAACTGACATATGAGGCTTTGGGCCTTCTCCAGGCTACTCCAGGGTTCGGATCTGAGCACACAATTTTGGTTCAGAATGCTGTAGTTCGCTTCAGCTATTTGCGTGATTTGTATTTTTTTCTTTCTCTTGCGCATTGAGTATTGGTCTTAATTTTTCTAATTTTTATTTTTTTCTTTAATTGGGTTCTTCTGGGTTTCTTGCTTTGCGACAGATTCGATGAAGCACAGTAAAATAAAACACAATATGATAAAGAACATATTAATAAAAAAACACACAATAAATATAAATACATAAGATAGCTTATATATATAGATTGAATGTATGTCCATAAAGTGACACTAGGCACAGGAGTGTCTGTACATGAGGTGAGTGGCAGGAAATGATAAAGTGGTGGATCATAGTAAGATGTATGGGCCTGTAGCTGCCTTGACTTATTTGTTCTGTTGGGTTGAAAGGCCTAATGATAGAAATGATTAATTCTAAAACACAAACATTCCGAGCTCTGACGTGGATGAGGCTAGGTGTCAATATCTTTCTTATTCACTGTGTAAACACAGGAAATTGTCAGTAATGTAAACAATAAATGAAGCTACTTTATTGCTGAAATGGTTTACGGAGCCAGCAGGCATGCTTTCAGTCGTCAGGACCTCCCGACACTGTTGTAACACTAGCCTGCAGGTAGCCACCCTGCTGCAGTCCTTGAATAGATGACGTCATTGAACAAATAGATTACTTCCAACAATTCCTTCTCTCCTCCGGGGAAGAGGTACCGGAGACTGAAGCTTTTTGCCTCTGCCATCGGATTTCTGAATGGACAGTGAACCAACCCATGAACACTACCTCACTATTTTGTTCTCTATTTGCACTGCTTATTGTTATATATTTCTTATTGTAACCTATAGCATTTTTTCTGTACCACACCATACTGCTGCTGCAAAACAGCAGATTTCATGACAAGTGTCCATGATAAAAATCCCAATTCAGATTCTGATTCATAGAGTGGTAAAGGAGGCTTATTGAGTGCTGGCCTTCACTAGTCAGGGGATTCAGTTGAAGAGCTGGGGGGTAATGTTGCAGCTTTATAAAGCTGGTTAGACCACACTTGGAATATTGTGTTCAGTTCTGGTTGCTTCATTATTGAAAGGATGCAGAAGCTTTAGAGAGGTGCTGAGGAGCTTTACCAGGATGCTGTCTTGATTAGAGAGCATGTCTTATGAGGACAGGCTGAGCGAGCTGGGGCTTTTCTTTTTGGAGTGAAGGCGGATGAGGGTTACTTGATAGTGGTGTACAAGATGAAATGTGGCATTGATAGAGTGGACAGGCAGTGGAAGTTAAGGGACAACTTTTCTACACAAGCTGTCATATGTATATGGAATGAGCTGTCAGAGGTGGGTACAGTAACAACTTTTAAATGACAGTTGGACAGGTACATGGTTCTGGGCAAACGGGATTAGTTGGTGATCATTATGATCGGTATGATGCAGTTGGCTGAAGGGCTTATTTCTATGGTATATAACTCTATGACTCTATAGCGTAGAAACTATCCCAACTCATCTATGTCAACCACTGTGCTCACCCAGCTTGCCCCATTTGCCGAGATTTGGCCCATATCCCTTCTAACCATGTACTCATCCAAGTTTCTTTTAAGTGCTGTTATTGTATCTGCATCAACCACTTTTTTTAAAGATTAGCTTTATTTGTCACATATACATCAAAACACAGAGTGAAATGTGTCATTTGTGACAAATTAAATCAGCGAGGATTGTGCTGGGTCAACCCCTGAGCGTCACTTCCAGTGCCAACATAGAATGTCCACAACTCCATAACTCTAATCCGTTGGAATATGGGAAGAATCCGGAGCACCTGGAGGAAACCCACATGGGCAGAACGTACAAACTCCTTACAAGCAGAGACGGGAATTGAACCCTGATCTTACAGCTGTTATTGTAAGGTGATGCGCTATCGCTACGCTTTTGTGCCACACCATTTCCTTTGGCAACTCATTCCATGTTCCCACCACACTCTGTGTGAAGAAGGTGCTTCTCTGGTCCCTCTTAAATCTTTCTCCTCTCACATTGAACCGATATCCCCTATTTTTTAGTTTCCTTCCCTGAGAAAAAGACTAAGCACGTTCACCCTATCTGTATAGCCCTTGACTTTATAAACCTCCATAGGGTTACATTCCAGTTTCTTACACTGCCAGGAATAAAACCTGGGATGGTAGACTGATCCAGTTCCAAGAGACTTGGGTCAAGCACTAGAACTTATACTCCAAATGCTTATTCTCCATGTGTTTTGCATCAGTGGCTTTGAGATTGAAATCTGTCTTGCCATGATGATTACTTTTTATAGGTACTGTATGTCACCATATACAGTCCTGAGATTCGTTTTCTTGTGAGTGTACTCAGTAAATACAAAGAAACAGAATAGAATCAATGAAAAGCCCCTCCCAACAAGATGGACAGACACCAATGTGCAAAAGACAACAAACTTCAAATCAAAAAGAAAAAAAATAATAAATGTGCAATAAATATCAAGAACATGAGATAAAAAGTCATTGGAAGTGAATCCATAGGTTATGGGAACAGTTCAGTGTTGGGGTGAGTGAAGTTGGGTAAAGATATCCCTCCTGGTTCACAAGCCTGATGGTTGAGGGGTAATAACCATTTGTGAACCTGGTGGTGTGAGTCCTGAGGCTCCTGTACCTCCTTCCTGATGGCAGCAGCAAGAAGAGAGCATGGTCTGGATGACTTCTATGGATCTCACTGATCTGAAGACAATACCTTCAGAATTCACACAAAATCAGGGAAATCCTGGAGGAAAACCTGATGTAGTCTGTAAGCGAACTGCAACTTGGAAGGAGATATGTTTTCCAGCAGGACAATGACCCCAAGTATAAAGCCAAAGCTACACAGGAATGGCTTAAAAATAATAAAGTTAAGGTCCTGGAGTGGCCAAGTCAGAGTCCAGACCTCAATCCAATTGAAAATTTGTGGCTGGACTTGAAAAGGGCTATTTACTCACAATCCCCAATTCAATCTGACAGAACTTGTGCAGTTTTGTAATGAAGAATTTGGAAAAATTGCAGTGTCCAGATGTACAAAGCCTACAGAGACCTATCCACACCAACTCAAGGCTGTAATTGCTGCCAAAGGTGCATCTACTAAATACTGACTTGAAGGGAGTGGATACTTATGCAATCAATAATTTTGTGCTTTTTATTTATAATTAATTACAATCACTTTGTAGGAATCTGTTTTTACTTTTACTGGGAACAGTCTTTTCTGTTGATCAGTGTCAAAAAAGCCAAATGAAATCCACTGTGATTCAATAAAACAATAAAAAAATTCCAAGGGGGATGAATACTTTTGACAGGCTCTATATATATTTCTAGAATGCCTACAAGAGTTATTCTTTGGAGCATAGAAGGTTGATAGAGGTATTTAAAATTATGAGGGGGATAGATAGAGTTAATGTGGATAGGCTTTTTCCATTGAGAATGGGGGAGATTCAAACAAGGGGACATGAGTTGAGAGTTAAAGGGTAAAAGTTTAGGGGTAACATGAGGGGGAACTTCTTTATTCAGAGAGTGGTAGCTGTGTGGAACGAGATTCCAGCAGAAGTGGTTGAGGCAGGTTCAATATTGTCACTTAAAGTAAAATTGGATAGCTATATGGACAGGAAAGGAATGGAGGGTTAAGGGTGAGTGCAGGTCGGTGGGACCAGGTGAGAGTAAGAGTTTGGCACAGACTAGAAGGGCCGAGATGGCCTGTTTCCGTGCTGTGATGGTTATATGGTTATATGGTTATAAGATGACTTTTTAAGAGCAGCTCATGTTTCAGCCCACGAGGGGACCAGCCATTCTGGATTGGGTGCTGCACCAGAATTGATTAGAGAACTTAAGGTAAAAGAACCTTCAGAGGAGAGTGATCATGATATGATCAAATTTACTCTGAAATTAAAGAAGTAGCTAAAGTCAGATGTGTCGGTATTATAGTGGATTAAAGGGAATTGCATAGTCATGAGAGAGGAGTTGGCAAAAATTGACTAGAGAAGAACATTGGCAGGGATTATGGCAGACCAGCAATAACTGGAATTTCTGGAAGCAATTCAGAAGGCACAGGATATGTACATTCCAAAGAGGAAGAAGTATTCTAAGAGCAAGGTGACACAACAGTGACTAACGAGAAGTCAAAGCCAACATAAAAGCCAAAGAGAGGGCATACAATAGAGCAAAAATTAATGGGAAGTTAGAGGATTGGGAAGCTTTTGAAAAGCAACAGAAGGCAACTAAAAGTCATTAAGAAGGTAAAGGCGGAATACGGAAGTTATCTAGCCAGTAATATTAAAGGGGTTACCAGAAGTTTCTTCAGATACGTAAAGCATAAAAGAGAGACGAGAGTGGGTATTGGACTGCTGGAAAATGATATTGAACAGCTAGTAATGGGGGACAAAGAAATTGCAGATGAACTGAATAAGTATTCTGCATCAGTCTTCACTGTGCAAGACACTAGCAGTATGGTGGAAGTTTCAGGTGTCAAGGGTCATGAAGTGTGTGAAGTTACCATGACTAGAAAAATCCACTTATGGGTTCTTGGGAAATTAAAGGTCTGAAGGTCGATAAGTCACCTAGACCAGATGGTGTGTACCCCAGAGTTCTGAAAGAAGTGGCTGGAGAGATCATGGAGGAATTATTAATGATGTTTCAAGGATCACTAGATTCTGGAATGGTTCTGGAAGACTGGAAAATTGCAAATGTCACCTACTTTTCCAGAAGGGTGAAAGGCAGAAGAAAGGAAATTATAGGCAGATGGTCTGACCTCGGTGGTTGGGAAGATGTTGGAGTCGATTGTTAAGCATGTGGGGTACTTGGAGGCACATGATAAAATAGGCCATAGCCATCATGATTTCCCCAGATGAAAATCTTGCCTGATAAATCTGTTAGAATTCTTTGAAGAAATAGCAAGCAGGATAGACAAAGGAGAATCAGTTGACGTTGTGTACTTGGATTTTCAGAAGGCCTTTGACAAGGTGCCACACATGAGGATGCATAACAAGCTACGAGCCCATGGTATTACAGGAGAGATCCTGGCACGGATAAAGCAGTGGCTGAATGGCAGGAAGCAAAGGGTGAGGATAAAGGGAGCCTTTTTTGGCTGGCTGCTGGTGACTAGTGGTGTTCCACAGGGGTGGACCGATTCTTCTTACATTATATTTTAATGTCAAAATTGATGGCTTTGTTGCAAAGTTTGTAGACAATATGAAGATAGATGGAGAAGCAGGTAGATTTGATGAAGTAGGACGATTAAGACATATTAAGAGAATGGGCAAAGAAGTGGCAGATGGAATACAGTGTCAAGAAGTATATGTTCATGCACTTTGGTAGAAGAAATGAAAGAGTTGACTATTTTCTAAATAGAGAGAAAATATTTTTAAAAACTGAGGCATAAGGAGACTAGGGAGTCCTTATGCACAATTTCCTAAAGGTTAATTTGCAGGTTGAGTGTATGGTGAGGAAGGCAATTCATTTCAAGAGGACTAGAATATAAAAGCAAGGATGCAATGTTGAGACTTTATAAAGCACTGGTGAGGCCTCATGTGGATATTGTGAGCAGTTTTGTCCCCCTTATCTTAGAAAGGATGTGCTGAAACTGGAGAGGGCTCAGACAGCTTATCATATGAAGAGCATTTGATGGCTGTGTGCTTGTATTCAATAGAATTCAGAAGAATGAGGGGTGACCTAATTGAAACCTATTGAATGGTAAAAGGCCTTGATACAGTGGATGTGGAGAGGATTTTTCCAACAATGGGAAAGTCGAAGATCAGAGTACACAGCCTCAGAAAAAAGGGGTGTCCTTTTGGAACGGAGATGTGGAGGAATTTCTTTCACAGGAGAGTGGTGAATCTGTGGAATTCTTTGCCACAGGCAGCTGAGGAGGCCAAGCCTTTCTGTATCTTTAAGGTAGAGGTTATTAGATTCATGATTGGTCATGGCATGAGGTGATGCGGAGGCAAGGCAGGAGACTGAGGCTGAGACGAAAAATGGATCAACCATGATGAAATGGTGGAATAGACTCAGTGGGCAAATGGCCGAATTCTGCTCCTGCATCTTATGGTGTTGTTGACACATATATGTACTTTGATAATAAATTTACTTAGAACTTTGAGGAATCAGTAGATTTGTTGAGCAGAGCACATACAATTGGACTTTTGGTTTAACCAAGGTATTATTGAAGCGAATAGTCCTGCGGTTTCTTAAAGGATCTCAACTGCTGAATGAAATAGAAGGCTTTCTCTCAAACAGCAAGAAAAATTCTTCACTGATCACAACTTTCATGATGTGAACAGTTAACATTGTGTGAATTCAAAAGTTCAAATTAAATTTATAATAGAAGTATGTATATGTTACCATATACTGACCTGAGAATTATTTTTTTCCAGGAATTTATAGGAAAATAAAGGAATACGATAGAATTTACAAAAAAATACACAAAGACCAACAAATGACCAATGTGCAAAAGAAAACAAATTATGTAAATAACAATAATACTAAGAACATGAGTTGTAAAGATGTTGTCTGCAGATCAGTGAAATTAGAGTGCATAAATACTGAAGCAATCTGCAGTCTATTAATAACAGCTGCCTTAATGGATCGGGTAATGGGTCCTCTTTACTTGAGCACTTCACATTGGTTGGACTAGGTAATAGTATTTCTCTGGGATTGAAACAGTACTGTGCATTACTTAATGGATGCTGCTGGCTAAAGTGGGGTTTCACAGAAGGAAGATCATTCGAGAGCGTGTCTGTGAGATTTAGGTATTTTTTAACATCATTTTGAAAGGTGGAATCTGTGAGGGTGTGATCTGGAGTTATGTGAACAGAGCAGATATTAATTCAAACAAGAATTAATCTTAAGTTTTTATTGTAAATTGCAGGCAGTAGATAGAATTTAAAGGTACAGGCTGGCTCTCAGTGAAAGAGACCATTATAACATTGTGAACATCGTGTAAATTCAGGGAAGTTTGTAACTAGTTTGTCCCAGCCAAGGTATCTGAATGTTCAGAGGTGTATCCCACTGTAGATATACAATGCAAAGGAAACATTGTCAACCCAAAATACAAAGTACAAAGTTCAAAGTAAATTCTATTATCAAAGTAGCTGTATGTCACCATATACAACCCTGAGATTCATATTTTTTATGGGCATTGTTGCATGCTTAAGGAGATCTTTTTTTTGTGAGAATGATGTAATGGTCTTTTGGAGGTCACCTGATGTGATTTTCCCACTGATGTGAGGTCACGTGATGACTTGTGCCCCATGACTATATAAGGGTCAACCTAGGTGACGCGGTTGGTTTTTGAGTTTGTAGATTTCCAGGTAGAACGTGCTGTATCTCCATTTCTGTTGTGTGTTTTTGTGACGCAGTTTCATTTTTGAGGTGGTGTGCGTTCTGTTGCGGGATACCATATTTTTTGGACTGGAAATTTTTGCTAGATGTGTTGATTTCTCAATTCCAACATTAGAAGGGAGAGTAAAGAATTTATCGAAGTTAGTGAATCGAAGGATCTAGGGAAACCGGCATCGTTTGGCAGTTTAATAAAGGATCGACCTTATTGAGTCTTCGTTGGAGGAGTACCTGCATCGAGATAACTCTTGCCAAAAAGAACAAGGAGTTCATGCAAAAAGGTGCTCTCTCTCTCTCTCTAAAGGAATTAAAGGTCAGTCGATTTAAGCTGTTTATTTTCGGCATCGTGAATCCTGTGGACAGAACCAGCAGGAAAGTTGCGTCTGTGAAGAAATCCTTCTCCAGAGAAGTCTCTCCCAATTGAACGTGTAAATCTATTGGACTTTTGAAATTATCACTTTAAGAACTATATCTGACTGTATCGCTTTAAGAACTGTTTTCGCATTTAACACTTTAAGAACCAGAGCCGAGTGGCGAGTTGGTGAACGGCTGTATATCTGTTAACTTCCGGTTAAAATTTTCGTTTGTTTTTTTTTCCTTATCGTTTATCCGTGTTTAATAAATGTTTGGTTGTTTTTATATCACCTATCTCGATTGATATTCATTGTTGCCGGTTACGTAACAGCATACTCAGTAAATCTATAGAATAGTAGCTAACAGGATCAATGAAAGATCAACCAGAGTGCAGAAGACAACAAACTGTGTAAATGAAAATATAAATAAATAGCAATAAATAATGAGAACATGAAAACATGAAATAAAGAGTCCTTAAAAGTGTGATAATTGATTATGGGAACATTTCATTGATGGGGCAAGTGAGTGTAATTGTCCCCTTTTATTCAACAGCCTGACGGTTGAGGTGTAGTAACTGTCCTTGAACCTGGTGGTGCAGGTCCTGAGGCTCTTGTACCTTTTACCTAATGGCAACAGTAAGAAGAGAGCATGACCTGGGAGACAGGGATCTCCAATGATGGATGCTGCTTTCCTACAATAGTGTTTTATGTAGATGTGCTCAGTTATTGGGAGGGGTTAACCTATGATGTACTGAGTCGAATCCAATACTTTTGTAGGATTTTTCATTCCAAGGCATTGGTGTTTCCATACCAGGCCATGATGCAGCCAGTCAATGCACTCTTCCCTACACATCAGTTGAAGTTTGTTAAAGTTTTAGATGTCCTGCTGAATCTCCATAGATGCAAAAGGAAGTAGAGGTGCTGGCTTGCTTTCTTTGCAATTGGACGTATATGCTGGGTACAGGAGAGGTCCTCTGAAACAGTAACACCCAGGAATTTAATGTTGGTAACCCTCGCCACCTCTGATCCTCTGCTGAGGACTGGTTCATGGACATCTGGTTTCCAGCTCCTGAAGTCCATAGTCAGTTCCTTGGTCTTGCTGACATTGAGTGAAAGGTTGTTGTTATGACACCACTCAGCCAGATTTTCAATCTCCCTCCTGGATGATGATTCATCACCACCTTTGATTCGGCCTGCAACAGTTTGGGTTGAAGTAAATGATATCATTGTTACTATTGAAATCACCTATTGATCTTGAGGGTATGAAAACATGATGTACTTTTAAGTTTGTGGGACTCTACTGGGTATCTCCAGAAGAATACCTGTTTGTGGTGATGAATAAAGACTTCTATATCACCAGCTTTAGTCTCTCTCTGGTGACTTTAATCACAATCACAACAGCTGATGCTGATGGAAAGCTTGTTTTTGATTTTTGGCCTTTGACTGAATTGGTTTCATTTTCAGACTGTTCCAGACAGGAAGGAGATGGTGCTACTGATTGGAGAATGAGTGTCTCTCCACAGAACTTCACTCCCCACAAGTATAAGTGCTGTTTCCTGCTTTCCACCAATTCCTCATCCTCTCCTCTATTGTATCAGAATCTGAATCAGCCTGGGGGGTTGGGGGGTGATGGGTGGAGGTGTCAGAGTCAGACACTCCACCAGAGTGCCAGAGGCAGTGCAGTGCAGCTGGAGCCAGTGCTGCCCCATGGTGTTGACTATGTATATTGTCTTCAACAGCAGACTGCTGTAGCATGCATGACTCAGGGACTTGCACTATAGACTTTTGTGTGTGACTGTACTTTACTGTTACCTTATTTGTGCCTTGTGCTATGCATAACTGTTGGTTCTGTGTTTTGTACCTTGGCCCCAGAGTACCACTGTTTTGTTTGGCTGTATTCATATGTATGGATGAATGACAATTAAACTTGAACTTGAATCCGATTTATTATCTCTCACATATGTTGTGAAATTTGTTCTTTTGTAACAACAGTACAGTGCAATACATAAAATATACAAATGTACAATAAATTGTAAGAAATATGTTTAAAGAGAGCAAAAAAGGGGGAGAAGATGGCGGCACGACGCAGCTCGCAGCGGCCACTCCGGTGGTGATATCTGTCATCTGTCAAGTAGGGCGCCGTGCACAATCCTGATTTGATGGAGACAGACGTGAGAGCACGGAGGAACATCTGGTGAAACTTCTGAAATGCCTGCTTCAATGCTACTGCTACTGTGGTGGTCCAGAATCTCCGGAGGGGAAGGCCCCAAGTCCTCAGCTTTGCTTGTTGCTCGGCGGCCGGGGCGGGGTCGAAGCACTCAGCAGAGATGGTGCTCGGTGTCGGAGGGCTGGTCGGAGGTTCAAAGTTTTCGGACGGACTCAGAGTCGGCTGCGGTCGGGTGCTTCCACTACATCGGCAAGTTTGCAGCGCTCCCGTATGCATGAGATGATGGGGCTATCGGGACTTGAGACTTTTTTTTTACCTGCCCATGGTCTGCTCTTTATGAAATTACGGTATTGCTTTGCACTGTTGTAACTATATGTTATAATTATGTGGTTTTGTCAGTTTTAGTTTTGGTTTGTCCTGTGTTTTTGTGATATCATTCTGGAGGATATCATTTCTAAATGACAATAAACGAGGACTGAATGTCCTCATAATCTAATCTAATCTAAAATATAGCAAGCTGGTGTTTATCGTTTCATAGAGCGTTCAGATATCTGATGGCAGAGGGGAAGAAGCTGTTCCTAAAATGTTATGCGTGTGACTTCAGGCTCCTGTACCTCTTCTCTGATGGTAGTTAATGAGAAAAGGACATGTCTGGGATGGTGGGGTCCTTCTAAATGGATGGCACTTTTTTGAGGCACCACCTTTTGAAGATATCCTCGATGATGGGGAGGCCAGTGTCCGTGAAGGAACTCGCTGAGTGTACAGTCCTCTGCAGCTTTTTCCTATCCTGTGCAGTGGCCTCTCCATACCAGACAATGATGCAACTATTCAGAATGCTCTCCGCCTTACAACTGTAAAAATTTGCTGGAATCTTTGATGACGTACCAAATCTCCTCAAACTCCTAATGAAATGTAGCCACTGTCTTTTTGGCAATTGCATTAATATGTTGGGCCCTGGATGGATCTACAGACATGTTGACGTCCCGGAACTTGAAACTGTTCACCCTTTCCACCACTGACCCCCTTGATGAGAACTGGTGCGTATTCTCTAAACTTCCCCTTCCTGAAGTCCAGAATCAGTTCCCTAGTCTTAGTGACGTTGACTGCAAGATTATTGTTGCAACACCACTCAACCAGCTGACCCATTTCACTCCTGTACACATTCTAAGTATAACACACTTGCTTTTATTGTTTGAGTCCAAAGCATTGAGTCTGCGAGTAGGGATGTCAGGTTACGCTTATAGAGAACACTGCAGATTATTAATTTATTAATGGGATGTGGGAGTTCCAGGTAAACCAGTATTTATTGCCATTCCTAACTGCTCCTGAGAAAGTGGTGTTGTGCTGTGGCAGTGATCGTGGTGAATCACGAAGGGAGAATTCCATTCCACACTAACATTTCAAGGGCTGTTGCTGATACTCAGAAACTGTGAAAGTAATTGCAATTTTGCTCTTTTCTGTGACCTCAGGATTCAAATGCTAACTACAGGAAGGTGGTCAGAAAGCTAATTCCACACTTGAAGTATTTGGATGATATTCCTGTGAGTGAGAGTTGTACTCAGTCTGACCATACCGTCAGTGAGGACTGGCTGATTGTGAAGGAAGCAATTAAGGATGGAATCTCTGCCGAGGACCTTGGAAATCTAGGTGTGTGGAATAATTCATGAAAAACACCACACTTACCCGTGAAATGTGCTCATTAACAGAAAAGGCAGAATCATCTCTCATAACTTGCTAAACACTTGCTCGTGCTGCTAGTATCTGTGGCAAATGTGGAAATGGATCAGTAAGTTATCAGAGACTAGTTCAACCAAAATGAAATAACTCCCAGCCTTTAACTTAAACCCTCTAAATGTAATAGGGTTTTATTTAATATATTTATTAGGAATACCATAAGAAACAAAACACTAATCATCTGGCAAAATTACAAAGAAAAATATCTTATGAAGATAGGTTGAGTGACTTATGGCTTTTCTCTTTGGAGTGAAGGAGGGTGAGAGGTGACTTGATAGAGGTGTACAAGATAAGAGGCATAGATAGAGTGGACAGATGTTTTCCCAGAGTAGAAGTGGTTAATACAAGGGGGCATTCAATAAAAGTATTGGGGGGGTGTTAGAGGTGTTTTTTTTTTACAGAGTATTGAGTGCATGGAACATCTTGCCAGGGTGGTGATAGAGGCAAATACATTATAGATAGGCACATGGATGATAGAAAGATGGAGGGACACGTGGAAGGGAAGGTCAGATTGATCTTAGTGTAGGTTAAAGAGTGCCTCAACATCATGGGCTGAAGGGCCTGTACTGTTCTACCTTCTAAAACAATTGTTTTGAATGCACACAGATGCTGTTGTTGGCCCAGGAAGATCAGCTTCTCGGCAGCATCAAGCCTGTTCATCTACGAGGCGGTCAAGCTGCCAGAGACCCTACAGTGCTGGGAGGGTCGCCACACTCTTACCCATTGGCACCTACAGGACAGGAGCTGTTGACAACTGGCTTCAAGATGGTGCCAGTGACCTAACACACGGTACTGCTTTCCAGTTCATTCGGTATTTCACCACTTCTGAAGTACTTGTGATGTAACCTTCCTGTGCAGTGATATGTCATGTTTTCAACTCAAGTTCGACCTCAGGTTATTGATATTCAGCCGTACATGTGTTTACCCTAAATGAAACAACATTCTTCCGGACCAGGGTGCACAACACACGACATATAACTCACACACATAACACATAAAGTGATATTACCACAAATAATAAAGTGCATTTATCATACAAGTTAAAAAATAAACAGTATAATGCTACTGCCACTTCATACGTGATGAGACCTGGGTGGTGGCAGGGAGTTCAGTAGTCTTTGTGGCCTGGGGGAATAGTGATGTCTCATTTCTGTACCCAGGTACGGGAAGCATCTTCTGTGGAAATCCTGTCACAGCTCTCCGTGCAAGAAAGAAGAAACAAGCTGTAAGGTTTTTATTCTCTGTTAGTTGAATTAAGTTTGAGATGAAGTGGTACTGTACCCGAGGTAGTGAAGAAATAGAGTTAAATCCTTCAACAGATGCTACATCTGATTCAAGGTTGTTTAGTATCATTTCCAATGCACAGGCACTCCCAATCTGATGCAGCACAAAGCAACTCACAATAAGATAAAGAGCACAATAATAAAAAAGCACAATAATTTTAAGTACATAACTCAGAAGGCACAGGATATGTACATCCCAAAGAGGAAGAAGAATTCTAAAGGAAAGGTGACACAGCCATGGCTAACAAGAGAAGTCAAAGCCAACATAAAAGCCAAAGAGAGGGCATATGATAAAGCAAAATTTAGTAGGAAGCTAGAGGATTGGGAAGCTTTCAAAAACTACCAGAAGACAACTCAAACAGTCATTAAGGAGGCAAAGATGGAATACAAAAGTAAGTTAGCCAATAATATTAAAGGGGCTACCAAAAGTTTCTCTGGATACTTAAAGTGTAAAAGAGTGGATATAGGATCGCTGGGAAATGAAGCTGGAGAGATAATAATGGGGGGACAAGGAAATTGTGGACTAATTAAATAAGTAATTTGCATCAGTCTTCACAGTGGAAGACACTAGCAGTATGGTGGAAGTTCCAGGTGACAGGGGACATGAAGGGTGTGAAGTCACCATTACCAGGGAGAATGTTCATAAGAAACTGAAAGACCTGAAGGTAGATAAGTCACTTGGACCAGATGGGGTGTACCTCAAGGTTCTGAAAGAGGTGGCTGAAGAGATTGTAAAAGCATTAGTAATAATCTTTCAAGAATCACTAGATTCTGGAATGGTTCCAGAAGACTGAAAATTGGAAACTCTTTAAGAAGGGAGCAAGGCGGAAGAATGGAAATTATCGGCCAGTTAGTCTGACCTCACTGGTTGGGAAGATTTTGGAGTCAATTATTAAGGATGAGGTCTCAGGGTACCTGGAGTCACATAATAAAATAGGCTATAGTCAGCATGTTTTCCTCAAGGGAAAATCTTGCCTGACAAATCTGTTGGAATTCTTTGAAGAAATAACAAGCAGGATGGACAAAGGAGAATCGGTTGATGTTGTGTACTTGGATTTTCAGAAGGCCTGTGACAAGATGCCGCACATGAGGCTGCCTAACAAGTTAAAAGCCCATGGCATTAAAGGAAAGATACTAGCATGGATGCAGCATTGTCTGACTGGCAGGAGGCAAAGACTGGGAATAAAGGGAGTCTTTTCTGGCTCCTGCTGGTGACTAGTGGTGTTCCACAGAGGTCTGTGTTGGATTAATTCTTCTTACATTTTATGTCAATGATTTGAATGTTGGAATTGATGGCTTTGTTGCAGAGTTTGCAGACAATATGAAGATAAATGGAGGGGCAGGTAGTTTTGAGGAAGTAAAGAGGTACAGAAGGACTTAGACAGATTAGGAGAATGGACAAAGAAGAGGCAGATGGAATACAGTGTCAGGTCATGCACTTTGGTAGAAGAAATAAAAGGATTGACTATTTTCTAAATGGAGAGAAAATTCAAAAAACTGAGTTGCAAAGAGACTTGTGTGGCATTCCCTAAAGGTTAATTTGCAGGTTGAGTCTATGGTGAGGAAACCAAATGCGATGCTAGCATTCATTTCAAGACGACTGGAATTTAAATGCAAGGATGTAATGTTGAGACTTTATAAAACATTAGTGAGGGCTCACTTGGAGTATTGTGAGAAAAGTTTTGGGCTCCTTATTTAGAATGGATGTGTTGAAATTGGAGAGGGTTTAAAGGAGGTTCATGAAAATAATTGCAGGTTTGAACAGCTTGTCATATGAAGAGCGTTTGATGACTCTGGGCCTGTATTCACTAAAGTTCAGAAGAATGAGACGTGACCTCATAGAAACCTATCAAATGGTGAAAGGCCTTGATAGAGTGGATGTGGAGAGGATGTTTCCTATGGTGGAAGAATCTAAGACCAGAGGACACAGCCTCAGAATAGAGGGACATCTTTTTAGAACAAAGATGAGAAGGAATTTCTTTAGCCAACAAGTGGTGAATCTGTGGAATTCTTTGCCACAGGCAGCTGTGGAGGCTGTCTGTAGGTATATTTAAGGCAGAGGCTGATAGATTTTTGATTGGTCAGGGCATGAAGGGATACAGGGAGAAGGCAGGAGACTGGGCCTGAGAGAAAAGGTGATGAAACAGTGCAGCTGACCCAATGGGCTAAATGGCCTAATTCTGCTCCTGTGTCTTATGGTCTTATGATCTTAAATGTTGAAATGTTGATCCAGATGTGTATAAAATTATAAGAGGCTAGGATAAGGTTAGTGGTTAGGATAACATAGAAACAGAGAAAACCTAAGGCACAATACAAGCCCTTCGGTCCACAATGCTGTGCCAAACATGTACTTACTTAGAAATTACCTATTGGCTACCCATAGCCCTCTATTTTCTAAGCTCCATTTACCTATCCAGGAGTCTCTTAAACAACCTATCATATCCACCTCCACCACCGTTGCCAGCAGCCCATCCCACGCACTCACCACTCTCTGTGAAAAAAACTTACCCCTGACATCTCCTCTGTACCTACTTCCAAGCACCTTAAAACTGTGCCCTCTCATGCTAGCCATTTCAGCCCTGGGAAAAAGCCTCTGACTATCCACACGATCAATGCCTCTCATCATCTTATACACCTCCACCAGGTCACCTCTCATCCTGTGCCGCTCCAAGGAGAAAAGGCCGAGTTCACTCAACCTATTCTCATAAGGCATGCTCCCCAATCCAGCCAACATCCTTGTAAATCTCCTCTGCACCCTTTCTATAGTTTCCACATCCTTCCTGTAGTGAGGTGACCAGAACTGAGCACAGTTTTCCAAGTGGGGCCTGACCAGGATCCAAATAGCCGTAACATTACCTCTCGGCTCTTAAACTCAATCCCACGGTTGATGAAGGTCAATGCACTGTATGCTTTCTTAACCACAGAGTCAACCTGCGCAGCAGCATTGAATGTCCTATGGACTTGAACCCCAAGATCCCTCTGATCCTCCACTCCACCGAAAGTCTTACCATTAATACTATATTCTGCCATCATATTTGACCTACCAAAATGAACCATCTCACACTTATCTGGGTTGAACTCTATCTGCCACTTCTCAGCCCAGTTTTGCATCCTATCAATGTCCCGCTGTAACCTCTGACAGCCCTACACACTATCCACAGCACCCCCGACCTTTGTGTCATCAGCAAATTTACCTACTCATCCCTCCACTTCCTCATCCAGGTCATTTATAAACATCACGAAGAGCAGGGGTCGCAGAACAGATCCCTGAGACACACCACTGATCACCGACCTCCATGCAGAATATGACCCATCTACGAACACTCTTTGCCTTCTGTGGGCAAGCCACTTCTGGATCCACAAAACAATGTCCCCTTTGATCCCATGCCTCCTTACTTTCTCAATAAACCTTGCATGGGATACCTTATCAAATGTCTTGCTGAAATCCACATGCACTACATCTACCACTCTACCTTCATCAATGTGTTTAGTCACATCCTCAAAAAATTCAATAAGGCTTGTAAGGCACAACCTAATTAGATTAGATTCTTTTTCCCAATGTAGAAATGTCAAATAGTAGAAAACATACATTTAAGGTGAGAGGGAGAAATGTGTGGGGCAGGTTTTTTTTCCACACAGAAAGTGGTGGGTGCTTGGAACATGCTGCCGGGGTGATGATACAAAGATGTTTAAGAAGCTGTTAGCGAGACACATATATATTCAGGAATGGAGGGATATGGACAGCATTCAGACAGAAGAGATGTAGTTTAATCTGGCGTCAAATTCCGTACAGACTTTGCGGGCAAAAGGGCCTGTTTCTGTGCTGTTCCAATTGCAAATGAAGGTTGGAATTCCCATTAATATTCCTTCCTCTCCATTTACAGTCATCTTGTACTGGGACAAGCAATTGGTTCAGTCATTTTACCCACTCGCCAGAACACACATATGATTCTCTGGAAGTCGACAGCAGGACACGAGAAGATATTTTTGCGGAGCTAAGGGCCTGGAGGGCAGAACACAACAGGTAGGTATGTCCCAGTGTCTTCAGGCACACCTGATTGTCAGTTACGCAGGCCAGCAAATGGCTGGGGGGAGAGCTGCCCCTGATGAAGTGCACGGAAGTGGCTTCACTCAATACTTGACCCTTCTGCCCGCTCTCTGTCTCAATCACTCACAGTTTGCATTTTAGATTTTTTTTTAGCAATGCTAATACAGTGACAACTGTAAAATCAGGCTCCATCACTGTCTGTGAGGAGTTTGTACGTTCTCCCTGTGACTGCATGGGTCTCCTCTGGTGCTCCGGTTTCCTCCCACAGTCTAAAGATACACGGTTTCGGGTTAGTAGGCTGTGAGCATGCTGTGTGCCACCAAAAGCATGGCAAAGCTTGTGGGCAGCCCAGCACACAGTCTCTGATTTAATTTGATACAAACAACACATCTCACTGTGTATTTCAATGTACATGTGACAATTAAAGCTAATCTTTGCTGGAATGTGCCCTTCACACCTGTGTACCAATGCAGCCGTTCAGAGTGTTAGATTCACCCATTTCACTGGTGTGACAGTATTTAGTGTGAGGATCAGGTGCCTGTTTTGTCTGCTTCGTTCAGAAACAGAAAGATGGCTTTACCACAACACAAGAATTGTCTTTGATAGAGAAGTTGCATTGAAATCTAACTGTTTCAGTTCATCAGTATTTCTGGGATACCTTGTATGAACAGCCCTCCTCAGGTCATGCCACAGCACCTCAGTTGGGTTAAGGTCTGGACTCTGACTCAGCCATTCCAAAACACAATTTTTCTTCTTTTCAAACTATTCTGTTGTTGATTTACTTTTGTGTTTTGGATCATTGTCTTGTTGCATCCAATTTCTATTAGGTTCCGGTGATGCACTGCTACCCTGACATTCGCCTGTAAAATGTCTCAGTACAATTTTGAATTCATTGTTCCCTCAAGCTGTCCAGGCCCTGAGGCAGCAAAACAGCCCCAAACCATGATGCTCCTTCCACCATGCTTCACAGTTGGAGGGAGGTTTTAGTGTTAATGTGCAGTGCCTTTTTCCTCCAAATATAGAGGTGTGCATTTTGCCAAAAAGTTAAGCTTTTGTCTCATTTGTCCACAGAACATTATCACAGAAGCATTGTGGAGCATCCAGGTGGTCTTTTACAAATGATACGTGCAGCAATTTTTGTTTTGGAGAGCAGTGGTTTCCTCCATGGTGAACACATGACCAGAGACTTTAGCAAGTTCGAGAGATTCCTGCAGGTCTTTTGCTGTTACCCTTGGGTTCTTTCTTACCTGGCTCTTGGTGTGATCTTTGCAGGATGTCCACACCTAGGGAGAATAGCAACAGTACTGAGTTTCCTTCATCTGTAGACAATTTCTCTTACTGTGGACTGATAAACTCTCAGGTCTTTAGAAAGGCTTTTGTAGCCTTTTCCAGGTTGATGCATCTCCACAATTCTTCTTCTAAGGTCCTTTTAAAGTTGTTTTGATTGAGAAATGGATATTTCTTGAGAAGAACAAGCTCTGTCAGTAACCTGACTGTGTGTCTTCTCTGTAGGACAGGACACCTCTACAGCCCATATCTCCAAACTCATCTCATTGATTGGGACACCTGACCCAAATAGCTTTTGTAGAAGGCATTACCCCAGAGGTTCACACAATTTTTTGAACCTGGACTGTGATTATTTAAATAGTGTACTCAGTATTGATGAGAAGAAGTACAATTGTTTGTGTGTTATTAGTTTAGGCAGATTGTGTCTGTCTATTATTGTGACCTAGATGAACATCAAGCCACATTTTATGAGTGGCTGGCATCCATCTGTCTTGAAAGACAATGGGTGATGATGATCATTAACACAAGCCTGGGTGGAAGGTATGGAGATCCTGAGATGCCCAGTCATCAAGATCCCCCTGTTGGCCTCACCAGTGTGGTCCAAAGGAAAGCTTATGAAATAATACATCTGGCACCAGCATGACTGCAGGAGCTGCCAGAAGGCTGTTCAATGACGTACATCCACCTTCGGGGCTCCACTCCAGATTTGTCGTCTGGGTTTACTCCCGTAGCCTTCATCTCTCTCAAGGCTGCCCACAAGACAGTGGGGCTATTTACCCATAGCTAGGGATCTGGTTGATGAGCAGCAGGGCATGTCCACACACTAGTGAGCCTCCTCCCTGTCCTCTGTAATTCAACCCGGGTTTGAAAGAAATGCAGTTCCCGTGTGTCGCCAGCGAGGAGGCACTACATGAGGCTTGCTGCTGGTGAGGCTGTGTACTGGCTGGGAGGGACTTACACATTCTGCTGTCCTTTTTGCAAGACTGCTAGCCAACGGTGGAAGCTGAAAGTGAGGGCAACAAGCACTCCCCACTACACTACCACACTAGACACATCACGACAACCATTTGAACAGCACTTATGAGCACGTGAATGCAGAAAACCAGGTAACTGAGTTCACAAACTTTTTCTTGCAACTGTATCAATCTATCTACATGTTGTGCACCCCGTTATCTGAAATGCTTGGGGCTGGAAGTGTTTCGGATTTTGGATTTTTTCATATTTTGGAATCTCTGCATCAATATAATGAGATAGCTTGGGGATGGGAGCCAAGTCTAAACACAAAATCTATTACATTACGTATACATACTGTATGCCCTGAAACACACACAAAAATGCTGGAGGAACTCAACGGTCTCACAGGTGAAGTGTCGCCTCACCTGGAAGGACTATTTGGAGCCCTGAATGGTAGTGAGGGAGGAGGTGTAGGGGGAGGTATAGCACTGGCAAGGATAAGTGCCAGGAAGGAGATGAGTGGGGAGGGACAAATGAACCAGGGAGTCACGTAGGGAGCGATCCTGTGAGTCTGTTGGGGTCATGTACTGTGTCCGGTACTCCCAGTGTGATCTTCTGTTTATCGGTGAGACCTGATGTAGGTTGGGAGACCGTTTCACTGAGCTGCTATGCTCTGTCCACCAGAAGAAGCAGGATCTCCCAGTGGCCACTGATTTTAATTCCACTTCCCATTCCCATTCTGATATGTTAATACATGGCCTCCTCTACAACTGCAATGAGGCCACACGAAGGTTGGAGGAACAACACCTTATATTCCCTCTGGATAGCCTCCAACCTGATTCTCAAACTTCCAGAAATGCCCCCTCCTACCATTCCCCATCCCCTTTCCCCCCCTCACCTTATCTCCTTGCCTGCCCGTCTCATCCCTTTGGTGCTCTTCTCCCCTTTTCTTTCTCCCACAGCCTTCTGTTCTCTCCTACCAGACTCTCCCTTCTCTAGCCCTGTGTCTCTTTCACCAATCAACTTGCCAGCTCTTTACTTCATCTCTCCCTCTCCCAGTTTCACCTATCACCTCATGATTCTCCTTCCCCTACCCCACCTTCTAAATCTACTCCTTATCTTTTTTTCTCCAGTCCTGCCGAAGGGTCTCGGTCCGAGACATCGACTACTTTTTTCCATAGATGCTGCCTGGCCTGCTGAGTTCCTCCAGCATTTGCTTGGATTTCCAGCAGCTGCAGATTTTCTTTTGTTTGGATTTGACATATACCCTGAAGGTAGTTTCGCACAGTATTTTTAAGAACTATCACTACCTCAGTTGCCCAGGTGGACAGTCAGTGGCAATTTGGCAGCACCATCATTCCCGACGTAATTGATGTGCTGTCAGTAAGCAGTCTTTATCTTACACTTGTTCATCACACATACTGATGCAGCCATTCCGTGTGTTAGATTTTCATCAGCAACAATCTTGGCAAGCTCGTCAATGAGTTTCTCTGCTGATCAGCAAATGATTCAGCAACACAAATTTTTAAAAATTTAATGCCAAGCCTTTTCTTAAGTATCTGCAACCAGCCTGCAGAATATTCATAATTGCTTTCAATTTTCAGTTTGCTGGGATAGAATTTTGCTTGTTTTTTGATCGGCATACTGTAAAGTGGCATGTGTTCACTCCAACATTAACAAATCCACACTTTTAATACATAAAGTTTTCTACTTTTTGTTAATGCCCACAAGAAAATAAATCTCAGCATTGTATTCTGTATGCTGAAATACAACACTGTGCAAAGTCTTAGACATGCTAGATATTTTATATAAATTTCATTTTAGATGTTTAATTGTTTGTCTTCTTCATTCATGTGTCAATAGAAATGAGCAAATTTTCAATTTCCAAGCATTCATTTACCAAAAAATTAAATGTTACAGAGAATATTTTGTATTTCATTAAAGAAAGTAACATTTTAAGTAATAGACCACTTTTCAAATTAAAAAAACTCTTGATTACCTTGTAGGTATATAGCCCAGTGCATGATTAAACAAACATAATAAACAGGATGCTAATGATCAATGCCATCAGGAGTTGAATGAACTAAACTGATTAAATTAAACAGAAGTGGGTGTAGAAGGAATCAAACTGGGTGAAGGACAACCAAACTTAAAAGGTGAGGGTGTGGCAGATGTGACAGTTTAACCTTCTTACACCATGGCAAGAGTGAGCAGAACAACAGGACACAAGGTGGTCATCCTGCATCAGCAGGGCCTCTCCCAAGCAGAAATTTCACAACAGACAGGAGTTTCAAGATGTGCTGTCTAAGCTCTCCTGAAGAAGCACAAGGAAATGGGCAAAGTTGAGGACCAGAAACACAGTGGTCAGTCATGGAAGCTGAATGCAGCAGACAAGAGAAACATTAAACTGACATCTCTTCTAAGTTGGAAGAAGTTCAGCACTGATATCAGCTCTGAGCTCTCAGAAACCACTGGACCCAAGGACACCCCTCCACCATCCAGAGAATTGCTGCTAAAAAGCCAATCCTCCGATGTGGAAACTCATATCTGCACAAAAACACAAGGACACCCCTCCACCTTCCAGAGAATTGCTGCTAAAAAGCCATCCCTCCGATGTGGAAACTCATATCTGCACAAAAACACAAGGACACCCCTCCACCATCCAGAGAATTGCTGCTAAAAAGCCAATCCTCCGATGTGGAAACTCATATCTGCACAAAAACACAAGGACACCCCTCCACCTTCCAGAGAATTGCTGCTAAAAAGCCAATCCTCCGATGTGGAAACTCATATCTGCACAAAAACACAAGGACACCCCTCCACCTTCCAGAGAATTGCTGCTAAAAAGCCAATCCTCCGATGTGGAAACTCATATCTGCACAAAAACACAAGGACACCCCTCCACCTTCCAGAGAATTGCTGCTAAAAAGCCATCCCTCCGATGTGGAAACTCATATCTGCTCAAAAACACAAGGATTGGGGTGCTGAACAATGGCAGCAAGTGCTCTGGACTGATGAGTCAAAATTTGACATTATTGGCTTGAACAGGAGGTAGTTTGTCAATAGAAGTGCTGGAGAGCGCTACATGGATGAGTGTCTGTAGCTAGCATAGCGGAGGTTCCCTGCAGGTTTGGGGCTGCATATCTACAAATGGAGTTGGTGATGTAGTTGGAATTAATGAGATGCTCAATGCTGAGAAGTACAAGCAAATTCTCATCCATCACACAACACCATCAGGGAGATGTCTGATCGGTCTCACCTCCATCCTGCAGCAGGGCAATGACTTAAAGCACACGGCCAAGATCATAAAGAACTACGTTCAGTGAAAAGAACGAGGAGCTGTGCAACACACACAAAATGCTGGAGGTCCTGATGAAGAGCCTCAGCCCAAAACATTGACTATACACTTTTCCACAGATGCTGTCTGGCTTGCTGAGTTCCTCCAGCATTTTCTGTGTGTTGCTGAGATTTTCTGCATCTGAGCTTTTCTCTTGCTTGAGTTCTGCAACAGATGGTATGGTTTCCACAGAGCCATGATCTCAACATCATCTGGGATTACTTTGAGAGGCAGATGCAAGTGAGACAGCCAAAGTCTGCAGAAGAACTGTGGCAAGTTCTCCAAGATGTTGGGAACAACCTACCAGCTGATTTTCTTAAAAAAAACTTCACGGCAGTGTACCTAAAAAAATTGATGCAGTTTTAGTGGCAAAGGGCGGTTGCACCAACTATTGATTTGATTTAGTTTTTACTGCTCACTGCTCTTTGTAGTAATTTTTAAATATGTAGAAACTTTTCATTACAATATTTTGAAAACATCTTTGCTTTACAGAATTTTTTTACATGTGCCTAAACTTTTGCACAGTACTGTATATGTACTTTGATAATAAGTTTACTTTGAACGTCCCTCCCAATCTGTCCAACACTCTCCCTTTAAGATCACACACTTGACCTAGGGTAGGTGCAATGAATCTTTACCCAACTGGTGCCAGGGTATGGGTTTAATCTAATCTAATCTAACCTAGAGTTGTAGAGTCATGAAGCCAGAGTACTTGGAAAGAAGCTATTCAGCCCATGCTGACCACGGAGCCTTCCCCAGCTAGTCCCATTTCACTTTAAAATCAGTGTATGTCATGATGTTTGTTGTTTTGCTGCAGCAGTACAGAGCAATACAAAAAATTACTATGAATTGCAAATAAATAGATAGTGCAAAAGGCGAGTAATGAGGTGGAGTTAACATTCATAAACCTTTCCTGTTCTTGCATGAACCTGTCCAAATGTATTTTAATTGTTATAATTGTATCCATTCCTTTGGCAGCTTGTTCCATACACTCACCACCGCCTGCCTAATAAAGTTGCCCCTCAACTCCTCTTTAAATCTTTCCCGTTACCCTAAACTATGAACTCTAATTTTAGACTGTCCTGCACTGGGAGAAAAAAATTGTGGCCATCGAGCTCATCTTCATCCCTCGTGATTTTATACAACTCTTTGAGGTCACCCATCAGCCTCCTGTGCTCCACAAGAAAGAACCCTTCACTATCAAGCTCTTAACTTCTTCCCTCACTGCAGGAGGAGAGATGGAGTAGGTGGGGATTCTATTCATTATTTATTTAGTTAGAGATACAACGAGGAAGGCCCTTCCAGCCCTTCGAGCCACACCACTCAGCAGCTCAGTGAGTTAACCTGAACCTAATCACGGGACAATACAATGACCAAGTCACCGACTAACCTGTACATCTTTAGACTGTGGAAGGAGACCAGGGTACAGTACCTGGAGGAACACAGGAAGGAACGCACAAACTTGCTTACAAACTCTGATACCCTGAGTTGTAATAGCAGCAAGCTAACTGCTATGCCAATGCAGTGTTCAGAAAACTGAGAGGGAACCTCATGGAAATTTATAAAGTGTTTAGGGGACTTGACAGGCTGGATACAGGGAGTATTTCCCTGGCTGAGTAGTCTGAGACTAGAGAGTACAGTTTGAGATTGCTTTGGACTGTGATGAAGAGAAATTTCACTTGGTGAGGTGGTAAACCTCTAATCTGGAGGCTCAGTGGTTGTAGTAACAGTACAGCACAGGAACAGGCCCTTCAGCCCACAACATTGTGCTGAACCAACTAAATTAGTAATTAAATGAATCTCTTCTGCCTGCACAATGCCCATATCCCTCCATTTTCCTCACATTCATGTGCGTATCTAAACATCTCTTAAAAGTCTCTAATGTATTTGCTTCTACCCCCACCCCAGGCAACACATTCTGGGCACCCACCACTCTCTGTGTAGAAAACTTGTCCCATACATCTCCTTCGAAACTATTCCTTTCAGCTTAAATGCATGCCCTCTGGTATTAGGCATTTTAACCCTATGAAGAAGTTACTGCCTGTCTACTCTATCTCTGCCTCTCATAATCTTGTAAACCTCTATCAGATCTCCCCTCAGTCTTCGCCACTCCAAAGAAAACAACCCAAGTTTATCCAACCTCTAATATAGTCACAGTCATAGTCATACTTTATTGATCCTGGGGGAAATTGGTTAATTGGTTATAGGCAGCATCATGCTAAACCCAATGAAGGGTTTCGGTTCGAAATGTCCACTGTACTTTTCCTAGATGCTGTCTGGCCTGCTGAGTTCCTCCAGCATTTTGTGTGTATTGTTTGGATTTCCAGCATCTGTAAATTTTCTCTTGTTTCTCATGGTGAACCTCTTCTGCACCCTCTCCAAAGCCTCAACATCGTTCCTATAATGGGGTGAACAGAATTGCATGCAATACTCCAGATGTGGTCTAACTAGAGTTTTATAAAGCTGCAACATAGCTTCCTGACTTGTGAATTTAGTGCCTCGACTAATAAAGACAAGCATGCCGTATGCTTTCTTATCTATATGTGCTGCCACTTTCTGGGAGCTGTGAACTTCCATTGCTCACCAACACTGTTAACGGTCTTGTCCTTAATAGTGTACTGTCATTTTGCACTTTGGCCTACTAAGGTGCAACAATTCACATTTGGCTGGTTTAAACTCAATTTCTCCGCCCATATCTGCAACTGATCTATAGCCAGTCATCGACGCGATCCACAATACCACCAATCTTTGTATCATTTGCAAACTTACTTACTCTGTCATCTACATTTTCACCCTGGTCATTTATATATATCACAAACAGCGGAGGTCCTAGTACAGATCCCTGTGGAACACCACCAATCACAGACCTCCAGCTGGAATAAGTCCTTTCAACCACCACCCTCTGTCGTCTACGAGCAAGCCATTTCTAAATCCAAATAGCTAATTCAATGTGGAGACAATGTATTTTAATCCCCTGGATGAGCCTTCCATGAAGGACCTTGTTAAATACCTTACTAAAATCCATGTAGAGAACACCCACAGCTCATTCATTTGAAGCAATTGATTTCTGGGCCTTAAGGGGGCCGACGGATATTGTGATGTTGCAGGAAATTGGGGCTGAAGTATGAGATCCTGTAGTTGTAATAACTGATGGAGACCAGCAAAATTCTCACGTTTCCCAATAAAACCTATCTCTTCTGATCTCATATTTCTTCAACCAAACGGCAGCATAGTAGCATACCACTATTACACCACCAGTGAGCCAGGTTCAATTCTGCTGCTGTCAGTAAGGAGTTTGTCTATTCTCCCTGTATCCATGTTCTCTGGTTTCCTCCAAGTTCCAAAGACGTACTAGTTAGCAGGTTAATTGGTTGGATGGGTGTAATTGGGTCGCACAGACTTGTTAGGTTGCAACGGCTGTTACTGTGCTGTATCTCTGAATAAAGTAAAAACTCTGTGTGTGTGATTACAGAGATGTAGCAATGGTCTCAGTGCTTACTAACTGAGCATTAACATGCATTTACACTTACCCATGGCTAAAGGCCTCATCTAAGATCATATATTTCAAGAAAATTACCTTAACCAAACAAAAATCAATACCAAAAGCTGCACTGCTCTGACATTTCCTAACTCCTTCCAAAGGCGCCTCGAAGCTATTATTAAGGAACAAGAACCGCAGGTGTTGAAAATTCATCACAATGATGACGACGCTGTAGAAGACAGTATCAATGAGGAGGAGATGATGACCATCAGCTCCAACGAATGGAGTGACCCAGTTTCACCAGAACCTGTGTACCCATTGACTCTCCATCCTTCACCCCCAAGTAAGATGAATGTTTGATTTAATTGAGCAGTTTTGTTCTCTTTTAAAATCTTTGCATCTACAGAAGTGGATGTTGCTGCATGGCTAACAATTATTGACCAATCCTAATTGCTCCTGAACTAGATGGCTTGTTCAGCCATTTCAGAAGGTAGCTGAATCAAGCACATTAGCCAGACTGACCAAGACATGGTAAACTTCCTTCCATGAAGGATATTAATAAACCTCGATTTAGAAACAGCCTTTCACACACTCGGCTTCTTAGGAACAACTTCTTCCCCTCCACAACGGATTTCTGAATGGTCCATGAAACAAATTCCAAAGTAAATCTATTATCAATTAACATATATGTCACCATATACAACCCAGAGATTAATTTTCCTACAGGCATTCACAGTAAATCCAATAACTATAATGGGATCAATGGAAGACTGCACTGAACAGGGCAGACAGACAACTAATATGCATAAGACAATAGACTCTGCAAATACAAAAGAGAAAAATAATAAATAAATAAATAGATTAACAAACAAAAAGAAATAAGCAAGCAAGCAATAAATATCAAGAACATGAAAAGTCCTTGAAAGTGAGTTCATGGGTTGTGGAAACAGTTCAATGAGGGGGTGAATTGAAGTTGAGTGAAGTTATCCCCTTTGGTTCAAGAGCCTGATGGTTGAGAGTTAGTAACTGCTCCTGAGCCTGGTGTTGCTGACTCCGAGGCTCATCTCCCTTCTCTCTGATGGCAGCAGTGAGAAGAGAGCATGTCCTGGATGGCGGGGGGAGTCCCTGATGATGGAAGCCACTTTCCTGCAACAGTGCTCAATGGTGAGGAGGGGTTTACCGATGGTAAACTGGGCTATATCCACTACTTTTTGTAGGGTTTTCCATTTAAGGGCATTGATGTTTCCATACCAGGCTGTGATGCAACCAATCAATATGCTCTCCACCACACATCTATTGAGGTTTGTCAGAGTATTGAATATCATGCTAATAATCTTTGCAAACTTCTAAGGAAGTAGAGGCACTGCCGTGCTTTCTTTGTAATTGCGCTTACGTGCTGGGCCTAGGACAGGTCCTCTGAAGTGATGACACTGAAAATCTAAAGTTGCTTCCCCTCCTTCGATATCCCAATGAAGACCTGCTTATGGACCTCCAGTTTCCTCTCCTGAAGCCAATAATCAGCACTTGGTGTTTGCTGTTGTGGCACCTCTCAACCAGACTTTCAATTTCCCTCCTATATGCTGATTCCTCACCAGCTTTGATTCGGCCAACAACAGTGTGTTGTCAGCAAACTGAAATATGCATTGGAGCTGTGCTTAGCCACACAGTCATAAGTGTAAACCGAGCAGAGCAGGAGCTAAGCACACAGCCTTGTGGTGCACCTGTGCTGATGCAGATCATGAAGGGGATGCCATTGCCAATCCAAACTGACTGGGATCTGCAAGTGAGGAAATTGGACAAGATGAGTCCAATCCACTGACTCAGAGCAATCTCTGCCTCCCGCAACCACCTCTTCACTGTCCTTATCGCTGCTGCCATTCTTTTTAGCCTCTGCTTGTATGCAGGTGGGAGAAGGACAGCCGTGATCAGATTTACCGAAATGCAGTCTGGGCGTGGAATGATAGACATTATAGTATTGTAGTGTTTGAGTGCGTTGGGACCTCTGGCGCTACAGGTTATCTGCTGATGGCAGAGATTTCTTCAATCAAGCCTGGCTGAAGTCCCTGACTATGATCTGAAATGCATCACTGTGGCCTGTTTCTTGTTTGGTGAAGGCAGCATGCAGTATCTCAAGCGCTTGATTACAGTCAGCCTTTGGCAATGTATAAACTGCTGTCAGGATCACGGAAGAGAATTCTCTTGGTAAATGGAATGATTGGCATTTAATCATTAGGTGTTCCACGTCGAGGAAAATATGAGTACGACAAAACTGGTACATCAGAGCACCACAGAGAGTTTATCATGAAACACACACCCCCATCTTTTGCCTTTTTTGAATCAGAAGTTTGGTCCAACTTCCGTATCGAGAAGCCTTCGGGTCTGATTTACCATGTCTCAGTAAAACATTGAACACAGTTTCTCGTTTCCCTTCAATACAGCATTCTCGTTCTCAGGTCCTCAATCTTATTCTCCAGCTACTGCATATTTGCTAACAAGATGCTGGGTGAAGGGTGTTCCATCCCTCTGTGCTTCCCCCGCCTTGCTTCCGGCCACCTTAGTCTGCCGAAAGGCGCTGCACTTGTTTGCTTGAGAGTTTAGTCTGCTGAATGCTTCAGAAGATCGTGAAACCTGTAGTTCATTACGTTGGTTCAAAAGTACTTTGCTTAAAAGGAAATTACATGCTGCAGGTTGCAGTGGGAGTAATTCAAAAGAACAGTATATTGAGAAGTTTCGTAAGCAGTCAGCAATACATTGCAGCACCATTGAATACTACCTCACTATTTTTGCTCTTTTTATTCTTATTTTGTTTAGTGATACAGCGCGGCGCGGAGAAGGCCCCTCAGAACCCTCAAACAACAACGCCTCAGCAACCCTGACAAACTGATTAACCCTACCCTGATCACGGGACAATTTACAATGACCAATTAATCTACCCAGTATGTCTTTGGACTGTGGGAAGAAACCAAAGCACCCTGGGAAAACCCACTCATTCCATGGGGAAGATGTACAGACTTCTGACAGAATTGTGCCAGGTTGCACTCCGACTTCCGAATGCCCAGAGCTGTAAAAGCATTGCGCTAACCACTACGCCACCGTAACGGTTTTTGGACTACTTTATATATATATAGTTCTGGCACCATTACTCGAGAAAAGTATGATATTTTCCCAAGGGGTTGTCTTTTGGTGGGTCCTCGGGTGGCTGTAGTGGTCAGTCTGGGATCCACATAATAGGGATGTTGTGGTGGGTCCTCCCAATGGAGAATGCCTATCCGTGTCTTTGTTTAACATGGGGAGGTTGATGCATGGGCAGCCACCACACAGTGCTGATGGAGTGCAATATGACTGGAGACACCTCACTGCCTCAGCCTTCCTGCACCTTCACCATCTTCCACAAGTTCCACTGTTGAGGTCTTGTGCCACAGATCAACAAATTTCGGAACATATGTCAGTGATAATCAACCTGATTTTGCTTCTGAACCTGTCCAGCATCTTTACGGTTGCCATGGTCGCAGCTAGATTTTAGTTGGCAGATTTGTTTAAATTCCCCAGCTGTCATGGTAGGGTAGGAATTCCTAGCTATGATTAATATTCCAGGCTACTGGATAATTATCAGCCAACTTCTGCCATTTATCTCACTGGCTGCTCTGTTACTCAATACTGAGGGAAGGCAGCCAGTCAAAGACCCCCCCCCCCAGACATTCTCTCTTCTCCTCCCTCCCATCAGGCAGAAGGTACAAAGCACAAGCCACCAGGCTCATGGACAACTTCTACCCTGCTGTTTTAGAACTTTTAAATAGTCTCTTGTATGATAAGATGGACTCTTGACCTTGCAATCTACCTCGTTATGGTCTTGCACTTTATTAGCAGCACACCCTTTCAGTAGTTTTTACACTTTAATCTGCATGGCTTTGTTTTACCTTGACTTATCTCAATGCACTGTGTACTGACTTGATCTTTATCAGTTTGTAAAACAAGCTTGCAAGGCCCAATGCCCTTGAACAGAAAATCCTACAAAAAGTAATGGATATGGCCCAGTCTATCACAGGTAAACTATTCAGCACATTGACATCGAGCGCTGTTGCAAGAAAGCAGCATCCATCATCCAGCCCGTGGTCTCTTCTTGCTACTGCCATCAGAAAGGGAACACGGGAACCTCAGAACCCACACCACCAGGAATAGTTATCACCCCTCACCATCAGGCTCTTGAACCAGAGGGGGTAACTTCACTGAACTGTTCCCAATACCTATGGACTCTTCATCTCATGTTCTTAGCAACACAGAAAACCTACAGCACAATACAGGCCCTTCGGCCCACAATGTTGTGCCAAACATATCCCTACCTTAGAAATTACTAGGCTTGCCTTTAGCCCTCTATTTTACTAAGCTCCATGAACCTATCCAAAAGTCTCTTAAAAGAGCAAGAGGATAAGACGTGAAAGAATAGGACCTATCAAGTGTGACAGTGGGAAAGTCTGTATGGAACCAGAGGAAATAGCAGAGGTACTTAATGAATACTTTACTTCAGTATTCACTGTGGAAAAGGATCTTGGTGATTGTAGTGATGACTTGCAGCAGACTGAAAAGCTTGAGCATGTAGATATTAAGACAGAGGATGTGCTGCAGCTTTTGGGAAGCATCAAATTGGGTAAGTCACCGGTACTGGATGTGCAGAACTCCACACAAATATTCCCTGAACATTTGCCACATTTCTTCCGTACTTTTCCATGAGAACATTTGTTTCCAATTTAAACCTCCAATTTCCTGCCTGATAGCCTCATAATTCCCCTTACTCCAATTAAACGCTTTTCTAACTTGTCTGTTCCTATCCCTCGCCAATGCTATTGTAAAGGAGATAGAATTATGATCACTATCTCCAAGATGCTCTCCCACTGAGAGATCTGACACCTAACCAGGTTCATTTCCCAATACCAGATCAAGTACAGTCTTTCCTCTTGTAGGCTTATCTACATATTGTGTCAGAAAACCTTCCTGAACACACCTAACAAACTCCACCCCATCTAAACCCCTTGCTCTAGGGAGATGCTAATCGATATTTGGGAAATTAAAATCTCCCATCATGACAACTCTGTTATTATTACACCTTTCCAGGATCTGTTTCTCTATCTGCTCCTCGATATCCCTGTTACTATTGGGCAGCCTATAAAAAACACCCAGTAGAGTTATTGACCCCTTCTTGTTCCTAATTTCCACCCACAGAGACTCCGTAGACAATCCCTCCATGATATCCACCTTTTCTGCAGCCGTGACATTATCTCTGATCAACAGTGCCATGCCCCCACCTCTTTTGCCTCCCTCCCTGTCCTTTCTGAAACATCTAAAACCCGGCACCTGAAGTAACCATTCCTGTCCCTGAGCCATCCAAGTCTCTGTAATGGCCACAACATCATACCTCCAAGTACTGATCCACACTCTAAACTCATCCGCTTTGTTCACAACACTCCTTGTGTTAAAATAGACACATCTCAAACCTTCAGTCTGAGCACGTCCCTTCTCAATCACCTGCCTATCCTCCCTCTCGCACTGTCTCCAAGCTTTCTCTATTTGTGAGCCAACCCCCTCTTCCCCAGTCTCTTCAGTTCGGTTCCCACCCCCCAATAATTCTAGTTTAAACTCTCCCCAGTTCTTGATACTTATTGCTTATTTATTATTATTATTTCTTTTTGTTTGTATTTGAACGGTTTGTTGTCTTTTGTGGTTGTTTGTCCGTCCTGTTGGGTGTGGTCTTTTATTGATTCTTTTATGTTTCTTGAATTTACTGAATGTGCCCACAAGAAAATGAATTTCAACGTTGCATATCGTGACATAAAAATACTTTGATAATAAACTTACTTTGAACTTTGAAGCTTTTCATATATCTTGTAGTGAACCAATGCATGATTCTGATCACTATTAAATGTTCCATAGCCATTTCTGCTCTGGGAATACAGCCCCAGCTTCTCTTTCACAGAATTGCAAGTCCTTCTGCTGAAGACCAGACTGATAAATGCCCCCTAGACTTTTGCTAAAGTTTTGGCATTCCTCTGGATGTCTGAGGCCCAGACTGCACTCTGTACAACAGCTGGAACTGCAGCATAATGCTTTACAGTCCTAGCAACCCAGGTTCAGTTCTGCTGTTCCTATGTTCTTCTGGTGACCCCATGGGTTTCCTCTGGGTGGTCTAGTTTCCACATTACAAAGGCAGGTTACTCGTCACATGGGTGTCATTGGGTGGCATGGATGCATTGGCCAGGAAATCACTCTGGTTCCCCACTTCCTCCATCAACAAGGTGTGGTGCTTGTGACTTGGGGCATTTACACCAGATGTTTGCCCATTGTCGTGTTAAATATCGTCAAGTTCTAGCACAGCCTCAGAACAAAGGGACATCAATTTAGAACCGAGAAGAGGGCAAATTTTTTTAGCCAGAGGGTGGCGAATCTATGGAATTCATTTCCA
The DNA here is from genome assembly GCF_963921235.1 of Mobula hypostoma. Taxonomy (NCBI): domain Eukaryota; kingdom Metazoa; phylum Chordata; class Chondrichthyes; order Myliobatiformes; family Myliobatidae; genus Mobula; species Mobula hypostoma. The sequence goes on from NW_026948141.1 coordinate 207,611, forward strand.
CTGATGGCTGTGGAAACCAAGTCATTGGATGCATTTAAAGCGAAGGTGGATAGGTTTTCCATCAATCAGTCAGGGCGTCAAAGGGTAAGGGAGAAGGCAGGAGAATGGGCTTGAGAGGACTATTAAATCAGCCATGGTACAGCAGACTCAAATGGCCTAATTCTGTTCCTATGCCTTTAGGACTTAAACTTGTGTGTCACTGATCGGTGAATGTATTTCTCTAGCAGATATGCCTTCTGACATGGAAGCTTCACTGGTTACAGCCTTCAATCAGGCACTGTCTCCCACTCCTCCATCAGCTCAGGAAGCAGCAAACCAACACAGTGTCCTTGACTTCAGGGTTGGACGCTTGAGGAGAGTTCTCCCTAAAGGAAACGAGCTCACGCAGGAAGAGGACGGAAGTTCTGCTCCGCTTGCTGAAGGCAGTGCAGCCTCGAATTTACCCGGAGTTAAAGTGAGAGATATGCCTGCTGGGCTGATGGTGAACTCTGGCATGAAGAGCCTCAGACCAGTGTCCGGGCTGGCCACAGTCGGATCACGAACCATGAGGTATGATGGCACAGCTGTCCGCAGCCCAGCTCAGATTGTCACAATGTGACTGGGTGGGGCAGGTGGATACGTGGAGTTGTTGGTGGTTGAAGTTTGATTGTTGCAAGGTGACGGGGTGGGGCAGATGGATACATGGATCTGTTGGTGGTTGAAGTTTAGCTGAGTGGATGGTTGACGAAATAATAGTGTGATTATTCGAGTTGTCCTCCTAAAGGGTTTTTCTCAGCGAATGACAGTTGGCGCAGGTCCAATAAAAAGAAAGGAGGTGTAAACAGAGGGGCCATTGGTGGAGAGAGGCAATGCTAGAGTGATTTGGCTTTGGCTCAACAGGCTCAGGCAAGCACAGACTCAGGCTCTAAGTAAGAAAGAAAGAAAGTTTCTGGTAATTTTGTTTCTGTTAGTACATAGCTAGTGCACTGAGAATGGGTCCAGAGGCAGTGGTATGTTCCTTGTGTGAGATGTGGGGTATTTGGGAGACCTCCAGTCTCCCTGATAACTATGTATATCTGCATGAAGTGCATTGAACTGCAACTTCTTAAAGACTATGTTAAGGAACTGGAGCTGCAGCTTGATGACTTTTGGCTCATACGGGAGAACGAGGAGGCGACAGACAGGAGCTACATGGGGTGGTCACCCCTAGGTTGCAGGAAGCAGCTACCTGGGTGACTGTCAAGAGAGGGAAAGGGAATAGGCAGCCCGTGCGGAGTATCCCTGTGAACGTTCCCCTCAGTAATAAGTACACCACTTTGGATACTGTTGGGAGGGAGGGGACAACCTGTATGCAAGACTATGTTTTCACTGCATCTCAGTATACGTGACAATAATAAATCAATTCCAACTTGAATTCCAGAGAAGATCTATAAGAACATAAGACATGGGAGCAGAATGAGGCCATTCAGCCCATCCAGTCTGCTCCACCGTTCATCATAGCTGATTTATAAATCCCTCTCAACCCCATAACCTTTGATGCCGTGACTAGTCAAGAACATATCAATCTCTGATTTATATACCCAATGACTCGACCTCCACAATTATTTGTGGCAATAAATTCGACAGATTCGCCACCCTCTGGCTAAAGAAATTCCTCCTTATCTTTTTTCTAAATGGACGTTCTTCTATGCTGAGACTGTCCTTTGATCCTAGACTCTCGCACTGTAGGATTCTTCCTATAAAAGGGCAACCAAAAGTACAGTGAATGAAGTGACAGATACCAGCCATCCATAACCAGCCTGCTATACAACCATGGACAGTATTATGGAAGATCTCTCTTAGATTTGTGTAGCTCAAAAACACTTTGTGTCTTCCTGTGCTTTTCTGCATGATACCAACAGGCCCACCACAGACCTGGTCCTGGGACAGGGTGGGACTGGACAAGGCAGTGTCATTGCATCAGTTCTCCTCTTGATCTTGAAAGTAAACAAGGTCAGAAAATTCTGGAACACTCAGCAGGTCAAGCAGTATCTGTAGGAGAGTTAATAGATTACATAAAACATAGAACATCACATTCAGCGCACAATGAAATTAGGAGAGCCAGAAGGGGCTATGAGAAGGCCTTGGCGGACAGGATTGAGGAAAAGCCCCAGGCTACTGTGGAAAGCGAGGGAGGAGATTACTGAGCCTCTGGCGATGATCTTTGCATCATCAATGAGGACGGGAGAGGTTCTGGAGGATTGGAGGGTTGTAGATGTTCTTCCCTTATTCAAGAAAAGGAGTAGAGATAGCCCAGGAAATCATAGGTTAGTGAATCTTACTTCAGTGGTTGCCTGGATTGGGAAGCATGATGTACGAGAATAGGGTGAGTGAACTCAGCTTTTTTCCATGGAGCGACGGAGGATGAGAGGTGACCTGACAGAGGTGTACAAGATAATGAGAGGTATTGATCGTGTGGATAGTCAGAGGCTTTTTCCCAGGACAGAAATGGCTAGCACGAGAGGGCATAGTTTTAAGGTGCTTGGAGTAGGTACAGAGGAGATGTCAGGGTTAAGTTTTATACGCAGAGTGGTGATTGCGTGGAATGGGCTGCCGGTGGCGATGGTGGAGGCGGAAACGACAGGGTCTTTTAAGAGACTCCTGGGTGGATACATGGAGCTTAGAAAAATAGAGGGCTATGGGTAAGCCTAGGTAATTCTAAGGTAAGGACATGTTCTGCACTGCTTTGTGGGCCGAATGGCCTGTATTGTGTTGTAGGTTTTCTATGTTCTAATGTTGTGCCTATCTTGAAGCCAATTTATACTAAGTATCCTTCTCCTGCATATCATCCATATCCCTCCACTCGTTTCAGATTCACTTATCTATCTAAAAGCCACAAAGTCCTAAATGGGCTGCTTCCACTACTACCTCTGGTAACCTATTTCATACACCTACTATACTCACCTTTAAAGTTCCCTCCTCAAATCAGAAATCCTCTGATGTTTGACACTTCTGTCAAAGTAACATATTCTGTCTGTCCACTCTATATGTGCTTCTCATAATTTTATAAAGCTCTATCAATCTCCCCTTAGTACCAACACTGCAGAAAAAATGACCCAAATTAATCCAATTTCTCCTTATAGCTCCTGCCTTCTAATCCAGGCCACATCCTGGTAAACCTCTTCTGCACCGTCTCCCAACATTTCGACATCCTCCTATAATGCGGCAAACAGAACTGCAGATAATACGTCAAGTATGGTCTGAAATAAAGTTTTATACAGCTGCAATGTGACTTCATTACTCACCACCTCTACACCATACTCCTTCATTATCCACGTGCAGAGACACTTTCAGTGAACCCTGGACCTGGGCCCCAAGATCCTCCATGTGATTACGAGGCCTATCATTATCAGAATCAGAATCAGGTTTAATATCACTGGCATACGGTACATCGTGGAATTTGTTGTTCTGCGGTAGCAGTACATTGCAATACTTAATAATAAAATTTGTTATTTGCAGTAAGAAATATAAAATACTGAGGCAGTGTTCAAAGGTTCATTGTCTGTTTAGAAATCTGATAGCGTAGGGGGAGAAACTGTTCCTGAAACGTGTGGCTTCAGGCTCCTGTATCTCCTCCTTGATGGTAGCAATGAGAAGAGAGCATGTCTGGGTGATGGCCAACACCTTCTATCATATTTTGAAGATGTCCTCGATGCTGGAGAGGCTGGAGCCCATGATGGAGCTGGCTGAGTTTACAACTTTCTGCAGCTTTCTTCAATCCTGTGTGGTGACCCGTCAATACCAGACGGTGATGCAACCAGTTAGAGTGCTCTCCACGGTACATCTGTAGAAATTTGTGAGTGTGTTTGGTACAGTAACTGTATAATTTCTCCTTTCCTTTGATATCCCAAAGTACAACACATCACATTTTGCATTTTGATCACTCCAGCCTGAGCCATTGAGTTATAAGGACCTTTTGTTACAAATACATTTGGATAATGACTCCTTCACTGAAGCCTAGGAGACACTGACATGCTTGTTAAACAACTGAAACGTGAACATACTTCACTGGTGTCACACTGCCCACTGATGGTCAGAGCACCTGATGAAACTCCAGACACTTGGTTCACGTTCCATACCTGAGGAGGCGTGTGTCAATGGCAAAACCTACAGTTAGCTGCTATGCAGCAACAGAGACCTCCAACACCCGAGGAAAGGAGTGGCTGACAGAGTGTCCAGGTGAAGGGTCTGGACCCGAAACGTTGTCTCTCCATTCCCTTCCACTTCCACAAATGCAACCTGACCCTCTGAGTTCCTCTGGCAGATTGTTTGTTGCTCCTGATTCCAGCTTCAGCCCTTTCTTGTGTCTCCCCAAACACCAATGTTCACAGAGTGGAGATCGCTGCCCTCCAATATACAACTGAGAAGTAGACTCCTTGTAGCCGGGTGTCAACATCAGAGGATCTACTCTGGGCCCAGAACACTTATGCAATCATGAAGGGGGCTATATTTCATTCGGAGTCTGAGGACATTTGGTATGTCACCAAAACCTCTTGAAAATGTCTGCAGGTGTGGCAAGGAGAGCGTTCTGACTGGTGGCATCACCGATTGGTCTGGAGGAGCCACTGCAGAGGGTTGTAATCTCAGCCAGCTCCATCACAGGCACAACCCGCCCCCCCCCCCCCCCCAGTGAGCACACCTTCAAAAGGCAATGCCTCAGGAAGGCAGCATCCATTACTACCCATCCTGAGGAGGGACACTCAACAAATCATAAACAGCTTCAGCTTCTTCCCCTCCACCAACAGATTTCTGAATGCTCCACAAATCTATGAACACTACACCTCATTATTCTTTATTGTTGCAGTATTTTGTTTGTAATTTATAGCAATTTTTAAAACTTTGCTCTTTACTGCTGCTAAGCAAATAACAAACATCACATCATTTAACTCAGAGATAATCATACTGGTTCTGTTGGGATCCTTCGAAATCACGGGTATGATGGGCAATCAGTTTCAGTGTCAGGTCAACACCCAGCATGCAGGGGTGGCGGCTTGTTTCTGAGATGTAGTAATGCCTTGGATATGACAGCAGGGCGCCTGCTGTTGAGGATAGTGAGAAATATTGAATACACTAGATGGAGATATTTATCACGACTGCTACTTACACAGGACCCTTTGCACAATTACAGAAACAGTTACTTTCCACCCATTAACCCACCCCCATCACCACTACATAGAACATAGAACAGTACAGCACAGTACAGGCCCTTCGGCCCACAATGTTCTGCCAACCCTCAAACCCTGCCTCCCATATAACACCCCACCTTAAATTCCTCCATATACCTGTCTAGTAGTCTCTTAAATTTCACTAGTGTATCTGCCTCCACCACTGACTCAGGCAGTGCATTCCACGCACCAACCACTCTCTGAGTAAAAAACCTTCTTCTAATATCCCCCATTGAACTTCCCACCCCTTACCTTAAAGCCATGTCCTCTTGTATTGAGCAATGGTGCCCTGGGGAAGAGGCGCTGACTATCCACTCTATCTATTCCTCTTATTAACTTGTACACCTCTATCATGTCTCCTCTCATCCTCCTTCTCTCCAAAGAGAAAAGCCCTAGCTCCCTTAATCTCTGATCATAATCCATACTCTCTAAACCAGGCAGCATCCTGGTAAATCTCCTCTGTACCCTTTCCAATGCTTCCACATCCTTCCTATAGTGAGGTGACCAGAACTGGACACAGTACTCCAAGTGTGGCCTAACCAGAGTTTTATAGAGCTGCATCATTACCTCGCGATTCTTAAACTCTATCCCTCGACTTATGAAGGCTAACACCCCATAAGCTTTCTTAACTACCCTATCCACCTGTGAGGCAACTTTCAGGGATCTGTGGATATGTACACCCAGATCCCTCTGCTCCTCCACACTACCAAGTATCCTGCCATTTACTTTGTACTCTGCCTTGGAGTTTGTCCTTCCAAAGTGTACCACCTCACACTTCTTCGGGTTGAACTCCATCTGCCACTTCTCAACCCACTTCTGCATCCTATCAATGTCTCTCTGCAATCTTTGACAATCCTCTACACTATCCACAACACCACCAACCTTTGTGTCGTCTGTAAACTTGCCAACCCACCCTTCTACCCCCACATCCAGGTCATTAATAAAAATCACAAAAAGTAGAGGTCCCAGAACTGATCCTTGTGGGACATCACTAGTCACAACCCTCCAATCCGAATGTACCCCCTCCACCACGACCCTCTGCTTTCTGCAGGCAAGTCAATTCTGAATCCACCTGGCCAAACTTCCCTGGATCCCATGCCTTCTGACTTTCTGAATAAGCCTACAGTGTGGAACCTTGTCAAATGCCTTACTTAAATCCATGTGGATCACATCCACTGCGCTACCCTCATCTATATGCCTGGTCACCTCCTCAAAGAACTCTATCAGGCTTGTTAGACACAATCTGCCCTTCACAAAGCCATGCTGACTGTCCCTGATCAGACCACGTTTCTCTAAATGCCCATAGATCCTATCTCTAAGAATCTTTTCCAACGGCTTTCCCACCACAGACATAAGGCTCACTGGTCTATAATTACCCGGACTATCCCTACTACCTTTTTTGAACAAGGGGACAACATTCGCCTCCCTCCAATCCTCTGGTACCATTCCTATGGACAACGAGGACATAAAGATCCTAGCCAGAGGCTCAGCAATATCTTCCCTCGCCTCGTGGAACAGCCTGGGGAATATTATCCGTCCTAATGTATTTTAACAACTCCAATACCTCCTCTCCCTTAATATCAACATGCTCTAGAACATCAACCTCACTCATATTGTCCTCACCATCATCAAGTTCCCTCTCATTGGTGAATACCAAAGAGAAGTATTCATTGAGGACCTCGCTCACTTCCACAGCCTCCAGGCACATCTTCCCACCTTTATCTCTAATCGGTCCTACCTTCACTCCTGTCATCCTTTTGTTCTTCACATAATTGAAGAATGCCTTAGGGTTTTCCTTTACCCTACTAGCCAAGGCCTTCTCATGCCCCCTTCTTGCTCTCCTCAGCCCCTTCTTAAGCTCCTTTCTTGCTTCCCTATATTCCTCAATAGACCCATCTGATCCTTGCTTCCTAAACGTCATGTATGCTGCCTTCTTCCTCCTGACTAGATTTTCCACCTCACTTGTCACCCATGGTTCCTTCACCCTACCATTCTTTATCTTCCTCACCAGGACAAATTTATCCCTAACATCCTGCAAGAGATCTCTAAACATCGACCACATGTCCATAGTACATTTCCCTGCAAAAACATCATCCCAATTCACACCCGCAAGTTCTAGCCTTATAGCCTCATAATTTGCCCTTCCCCAATTAAAAATTTTCCTGTCCTCTTTGATTCTATCCTTTTCCATGATAACTATAAAGGCCAGGGAGCGGTGGTCACTGTCCCCCAGATGCTCACCCACTGAGAGATCTGTGACCTGACCCGGTTCATTACCTAGTACTAGATCTAGTATGGCATTCCCTCTAGTCAGCCTGTCCACATACTGTGACAGGAATCCGTCCTGGACACACTTAACAAACTCTGCTCCATCTAAACCCTTGGAACTAATCAGGTGCCAATCAATATTAGGGAAGTTAAAGTCACTCATGATAGCAATCCTGTTATTTTTGCACCTTTCCAAAATCTGCCTCCCAATCTGCTCCTCTGTATCTCTGCTGCTACCAGGGGGCCTATAGAATACCCCCAGTAGAGTAACTGCTCCCTTCCTGTTCCTGACTTCCACCCATACTGACTCAAAAGAGGATCCTGCTACATTACCCACCCTTTCTGTAGCTGTAATAGTATCCCTGACCAGTAATGCCACCCCTCCTCCCCTTTTCCCCCAAAATCCCTTGTAAAACACTGAAATCCAGGAATATTAAGAATCCATTCCTGCCCTGGTACCAGCCAAGTCTCTGTTATGGCCACTATATCATAATTCCGTGTATGTATCCAAGCTCTCAGTTCATCACCTTTGTTCCTGATGCTTCTTGCATTGAGGTACACACACTTCAGTCCTTCTACCTTACTGTCTTTACACCGTTTATTCTGCTTCTCTTTCCTCAAAACCTCTCTGTATGTTAGATCTGGCTTTACTCCATGCACTTCTTTCACTGCTCTATCACTCCGGGTTCCATCCCCCTTGCAAATTAGTTTAAGCCCTCCCAAACCATGCTAGCAAACTTACCTGCAAGGATATTGCTCCCCCTCGAGTTCAGGTGCAACCCATCCAATCTGTACAGGTCCCACCTTCCCCAGAAGAGATCCCAATGATCTAAAAATCTAAAACCCTGCTCCCTGCACCAACTCCTCAGCCACGCATTCAACTGCCATCTCCTCCAATTCTTACCATCACTGTCACGTAGCACTGGCAGCAATCCTGAGAACGTCACCCTTGAGGTCCTGTTCTTCAGCCGTCTGCCTAGTTCCCAAAACTCACACTTCAGGACCTCATCCCTCTTCCTGCCTATCTCGTTGGTCCCAAGATATATCACGACTTCTGGTTGCTTTCCCTCTCGTAGCAGGATGTTGTGCACCCGGTCAGAGACATCCTGGACCCTGGCACCCGGGAGGCAACAAACCATGCGGGTGTCCTTCTCACGTCCACAAAATCTCCTGTCTGCTCCCCTGACTATAGAGTCTCCAATGACGACAGCTCTCCTCTTCACCATCCCATCCTTCTGCACCACAGGGTCAGACTCAGTGCTGGAGGCCCTGCCACCATGGCTCACACCTGGTCGGTCGTCCCCGCCAACAGTATCCAGGACGGTAAACTTATTATTCAGGGGAATGGCTACAGGGGTGCTCTGCACTACCTGTCTGCTCACCTTCGCTTTCCCCTACTTTATAATTTCCTGTCAGAGTCACCTTATGTACAAGCACTCCTGTGCCTAGTATCACTTTAGGGACATACAATCAATCATATGTCTTAATATTAATTGTGCTCTGTTATTATTTTTGTGTTCCTTATTGTGTTTTTTATGCTGCATTGGACCTGGAGTAACATTTATTTCATTCTCTTTAACACTTGCATAATGGAAATGACATTGAACAATCTTGAGTCTTGAAACTAATGGTCCAAGCAACAATTGGTCAGCAAACAGTGTCCTAGGTACTAATTTATAGAAGAGAGATGAGCAGATATACGAGATCACTGCTGAACTCTAATTTACTTACACTAATTGTTTTCATTGGCAGAACGCAGGTTGACAAGAGATCCCATCTGGTTATTGCTAATCATCAGCCAATAATACGATCGTCCACAAAGACACCAGAGCGCACCCTTGCCCCAAATGCTGTCCGACCACTGACTGCAAAGGCTGCCTTACAGAGGCTGCCAAATAGAGCCTTTCTTCTGCCCAGCAAAGGGAGCAACATCAAACACTGAGGTAAAGTCGGGAAAAACTCTACACTGCATGGTGTTGTGTGCTGAGGTAAAGTCGGGAAAAACTCTACACTGCATGGTGTTGTGTGCTGAGGTACTGTTGGGAATAACTGTAGTCTGCAAGGTGTTGTGTGCTGAGGTACAGTCGGGAAAAACTCTACACTGCATGGTGTGTGCTGAGGTACTGTTGGGAACAACTGTAGTCTGCAAGGTGTTGTGTGCTGAGGTACTGTTGGGAATAACTGTAGTCTGCATGGTGTGTACTGAGGTACAGTGGAGAATAACTGTAGTCTGCAAGGTGTTGTGTGCTGAGGTACTGTTGGGAATAACTGTAGTCTGCATGGTGTGTGCTGAGGTACAGTGGAGAATAACTAGTCTGCAAGGTGTTGTGTGTTGAGGTACTGTTGGGAATAACTGTAGTCTGCATGGTGTGTGCTGAGGTACAGTGGAGAATAACTGTAGTCTGCAAGGTGTTGTGTGCTGAGGTACTGTTGGGAATAACTGTAGTCTGCAAACTACACTGCATGGTGTTGTGTGCTGAGGTACTGTTGGGAATAACTGTAGTCTGCAAGGTGTTGTGTGCTGAGGTACAGTCGGGAAAAACTCTACACTGCATGGTGTGTGCTGAGGTACTGTTGGGAACAACTGTAGTCTGCAAGGTGTTGTGTGCTGAGGTACTGTTGGGAATAACTGTAGTCTGCATGGTGTGTGCTGAGGTACAGTGGAGAATAACTGTAGTCTGCAAGGTGTTGTGTGCTGAGGTACTGTTGGGAATAACTGTAGTCTGCATGGTGTGTGCTGAGGTACAGTGGAGAATAACTAGTCTGCAAGGTGTTGTGTGTTGAGGTACTGTTGGGAATAACTGTAGTCTGCATGGTGTGTGCTGAGGTACAGTGGAGAATAACTGTAGTCTGCAAGGTGTTGTGTGCTGAGGTACTGTTGGGAATAACTGTAGTCTGCAAAGTGTGTGCTGAGGTACAGTGGAGAATAACTGTAGTCTGCATGGTGTTGTGTGCTGAGGTACTGTTGGGAATAACTGTAGTCTGCATGGTGTGTGCTGAGGTACAGTGGAGAATAACTGTAGTCTGCATGGTGTTGTGTGCTGAGGTACTGTTGAGAATAATTGTAGGCTGCATGGTGTGTGCTGAGGTACAGTGGAGAATAACTGTAGTCTGCAAAGTGTGTGCTGAGGTACAGTGGAGAATAGCAGTAGTCTGCATGGTGTGTGCTGAGGTACTGTTAGGAATAACTGTAGTCTGCATGGTGTGTGCTGAGGTACTGTTGGGAATAACTGTAGTCTGCATGGTGTGTGCTGAGGTACAGTGGAGAATAACTGTAGTCTGCAAGGTGTGTGCTGAAGTACTGTTGAGAATAACTGTAGTCTGCAAAGTGTGTGCTGAGGTACAGTGGAGAATAACTGTAGTCTGCATGGTGTTGTGTTCTGAGGTACAGTCAGGAAAAACTCTACACTGCATGGTGTTGTGTGCTGAGGTACAGTGGAGAATAACTGTAGTCTGCATGGTGTGTGCTGAGGTACAGTGGAGAATAACTGTAGTCTGCAAGGTGTTGTGTGCTGAGGTACTGTTGGGAATAACTGTAGTCTGCATGGTGTGTGCTGAGGTACTGTGGAGAATAACTAGTCTGCAAGGTGTTGTATGCTGAGGTACTGTTGGGAATAACTGTAGTCTGCATGGTGTGTGCTGAGGTACAGTGGAGAATAACTGTAGTCTGCATGGTGTTGTGTGCTGAGGTACTGTTGGGAATAACTGTAGTCTGCATAGTGTGTGCTGAGGTACAGTGGAGAATAACTGTAGTCTGTATGGTGTTGTGTGCTGAGGTACAGTGGAGAATAACTGTACTCTGCAAGGTATTGTGTGCTGAGGTACTGTTGGGAATAACTGTAGACTGCAAGGTGTTGTGTGCTGAGGTACAGTGGAGAATAACAGTAGTCTGCAAGGTGTTGTGTGCTGAGGTACTGTTGGGAATAACTGTAGTCTGCATGGTGTTGTGTGCTGAGGTACTGTTGGGAATAACTGTACTCTGCAAAGTGTGTGCTGAGATACAGTGGAGAATAACTGTAGTCTGCATGGTGTTGTGTGCTGAGGTACTGTTGGGAATAACTGTAGTCTGCATGGTGTGTGCTGAGGTACTGTTGGGAATAACTGTACTCTGCAAAGTGTGTGCTGAGATACAGTGGAGAATAACAGTAGTCTGCATGGTGTTGTGTGCTGAGGTACTGTTAGGAATAACTGTAGTCTGCATAGTGTGTGCTGAGGTACAGTGGAGAATAACAGTAGTCTGCAAGGTGTTGTGTGCTGAGGTACTGTTGGGAATAACTGTAGTCTGCATGGTGTTGTGTGCTGAGGTACTGTTGGGAATAACTGTAGTCTGCATGGTGTGTGCTAAGGTACAGTGGAGAATAACTGTAGTCTGCAAGGTGTTGTGTGCTGAGGTACTGTTGGGAATAACTGTAGTCTGCAAGGTGTTGTGTGCTGAGGTACTGTTGGGAATAACTGTAGTCTGCAAAGTGTGTGCTGAGGTACAGTGGAGAATAACAGTAGTCTGCAAGGTGTTGTGTGCTGAGGTACTGTTGGGAATAACTGTAGTCTGCATGGTGTGTGCTAAGGTACAGTGGAGAATAACTGTAGTCTGCAAGGTGTTGTGTGCTGTGGTACTGTTGGGAATAACTGTAGTCTGCAAAGTGTGTGCTGAGGTACAGTGGAGAATAACTGTAGTCTGTATGGTGTTGTGTGCTGAGGTACAGTGGAGAATAACTGTACTCTGCAAGGTATTGTGTGCTGAGGTACTGTTGGGAATAACTGTAGACTGCAAGGTGTTGTGTGCTGAGGTACAGTGGAGAATAACTGTACTCTGCAAGGTGTTGTGTGCTGAGGTACTGTTGGGAGTAACTGTAGTCTGCATGGTGTTGTGTGCTGAGGTACAGTCGGGAAAAACTCTACACTGCATGGTGTTGTGTGCTGAGGTACAGTGGAAAATAACTGTACACTGCATGGTGTGTGCTGAGGTACTGTTGGGAATAACTGTAGTCTGCATGGTGTGTGCTGAGGTACAGTGGAGAATAACTGTAGTCTGCATGGTGTTGTGTGCTGAGGTACTGTTGGGAATAACTGTAGTCTGCATGGTGTGTGCTGAGGTACAGTGGAGAATAACTGTAGTCTGCATGGTGGTGTTGTGTGCTGAGGTACTGTTGGGAATAACTGTAGTCTGCATGGTGTGTGCTGAGGTACAGTGGAGAATAACTGTAGTCTGCATGGTGTTGTGTGCTGAGGTACTGTTGGGAATAACTGTAGTCTGCATGGTGTGTGCTGAGGTACAGTGGAGAATAACTGTAGTCTGCATGGTGTTGTGTGCTGAGGTACTGTTGAGAATAATTGTACTCTGCATGGTGTGTGCTGAGGTACAGTGGAGAATAACTGTAGTCTGCAAAGTGTGTGCTGAGGTACAGTGGAGAATAGCAGTAGTCTGCATGGTGTGTGCTGAGGTACTGTTAGGAATAACTGTAGTCTGCATGGTGTGTGCTGTGTAGTCTGCAAGGTGTGTGCTGAGGTACAGTGGAGAATAACTGTAGTCTGCAAGGTGTTGTGTGCTGAGGTACTGTTGGGAATAACTGTAGTCTGCAAGGTGTTGTGTGCTGAGGTACTGTTGGGAATAACTGTAGTCTGCATGGTGTGTGCTGAGGTACAGTGGAGAATAACGTGTGCTGAGGTACTGTTGGGAATAACTGTAGTCTGCATGGTGTGTGCTGAGGTACAGTGGAGAATAACTGTAGTCTGCAAGGTGTGTGCTGAGGTACAGTGGAGAATAACTGTAGTCTGCAAGGTGTTGTGTGCTGAGGTACTGTTGGGAATAACTGTAGTCTGAGGTACTGTTGGGAATAACTGTAGTCTGCATGGTGTGTGCTGAGGTACAGTGGAGAATAACTGTAGTCTGCAAGGTGTGTGCTGAAGTACTGTTGAGAATAACTGTAGTCTGCAAAGTGTGTGCTGAGGTACAGTGGAGAATAACTGTAGTCTGCATGGTGTTGTGTTCTGAGGTACAGTCAGGAAAAACTCTACACTGCATGGTGTTGTGTGCTGAGGTAAAGTGGAGAATAACTGTAGTCTGCATGGTGTGTGCTGAGGTACAGTGGAGAATAACTGTAGTCTGCAAGGTGTTGTGTGCTGAGGTACTGTTGGGAATAACTGTAGTCTGCATGGTGTGTGCTGAGGTACTGTGGAGAATAACTAGTCTGCAAGGTGTTGTATGCTGAGGTACTGTTGGAAATAACTGTAGTCTGCATGGTGTGTGCTGAGGTACAGTGGAGAATAACTGTAGTCTGCATGGTGTTGTGTGCTGAGGTACTGTTGGGAATAACTGTAGTCTGCATGGTGTGTGCTGAGGTACTGTTGGGAATAACTGTACTCTGCAAAGTGTGTGCTGAGATACAGTGGAGAATAACAGTAGTCTGCATGGTGTTGTGTGCTGAGGTACTGTTAGGAATAACTGTAGTCTGCATGGTGTGTGCTGAGGTACAGTGGAGAATAACAGTAGTCTGCAAGGTGTTGTGTGCTGAGGTACTGTTGGGAATAACTGTAGTCTGCATGGTGTTGTGTGCTGAGGTACTGTTGGGAATAACTGTAGTCTGCATGGTGTGTGCTAAGGTACAGTGGAGAATAACTGTAGTCTGCAAGGTGTTGTGTGCTGAGGTACTGTTGGGAATAACTGTAGTCTGCATGGTGTTGTGTGCTGAGGTACTGTTGGGAATAACTGTAGTCTGCAAAGTGTGTGCTGAGGTACAGTGGAGAATAACAGTAGTCTGCAAGGTGTTGTGTGCTGAGGTACTGTTGGGAATAACTGTAGTCTGCATGGTGTGTGCTAAGGTACAGTGGGGAATAACTGTAGTCTGCAAGGTGTTGTGTGCTGTGGTACTGTTGGGAATAACTGTAGTCTGCAAAGTGTGTGCTGAGGTACAGTGGAGAATAACTGTAGTCTGTATGGTGTTGTGTGCTGAGGTACAGTGGAGAATAACTGTACTCTGCAAGGTATTGTGTGCTGAGGTACTGTTGGGAATAACTGTAGACTGCAAGGTGTTGTGTGCTGAGGTACTGTTGGGAATAACTGTAGTCTGCAAGGTGTTGTGTGCTGAGGTACTGTTGGGAATAACTGTAGTCTGCAAGGTGTTGTGTGCTGAGGTACAGTGGAGAATAACTGTAGTCTGCAAGGTGTTGTGTGCTGTGGTACTGTTGGGAATAACTGTAGTCTGTATGGTGTTGTGTGCTGAGGTACAGTGGAGAATAACTGTACTCTGCAAGGTGTTGTGTGCTGAGGTACTGTTGGGAATAACTGTAGTCTGCAAGGTGTTGTGTGCTGAGGTACAGTGGAGAATAACTGTACTCTGCAAGGTGTTGTGTGCTGAGGTACTGTTGGGAGTAACTGTAGTCTGCATGGTGTTGTGTGCTGAGGTACAGTCGGGAAAAACTCTACACTGCATGCTGTTGTGTGCTGAGGTACAGTGGAAAATAACTGTACACTGCATGGTGTGTGCTGAGGTACTGTTGGGAATAACTGTAGTCTGCAAAGTGTGTGCTGAGGTACTGTTGGGAATAACTGTAGTCTGCATGGTGTGTGCTGAGGTACAGTGGAGAATAACTGCAGTCTGCAAGGTGTGTGCTGAGGTACAGTGGAGAATAACCGTAGTCTGCAAGGTGTTGTGTGCTGAGGTACTGTTGGGAATAACTGTAGTCTGCAAAGTGTGTGCTGAGGTACAGTGGAGAATAACAGTAGTCTGCAAGGTGTTGTGTGCTGAGGTACTGTTGGGAATAACTGTAGTCTGCATGGTGTTGTGTGCTGAGGTACTGTTGGGAATAACTGTAGTCTGCATGGTGTGGGCTAAGGTACAGTGGAGAATAACTGTAGTCTGCAAGGTGTGTGCTGAGGTACAGTGGAGAATAACTGTAGTCTGCAAGGTGTTGTGTGCTGAGGTACTGTTGGGAATAACTGTAGTCTGCAAGGTGTTGTGTGCTGAGGTACTGTTGGGAATAACTGTAGTCTGCAAAGTGTGTGCTGAGGTACAGTGGAGAATAACAGTAGTCTGCAAGGTGTTGTGTGCTGAGGTACTGTTGGGAATAACTGTAGTCTGCAAAGTGTGTGCTGAGGTACTGTTGGGAATAACTGTAGTCTGCATGGTGTGTGCTAAGGTACAGTGGAGAATAACTGTAGTCTGCAAGGTGTGTGCTGAGGTACAGTGGAGAATAACTGTAGTCTGCAAGGTGTTGTGTGCTGTGGTACTGTTGGGAATAACTGTAGTCTGCAAGGTGTTGTGTGCTGAGGTACTGTTGGGAATAACTGTAGTCTGCAAGGTGTTGTGTGCTGTGGTACTGTTGGGAATAACTGTAGTCTGCAAGGTGTTGTGTGCTGAGGTACTGTTGGGAATAACTGTAGTCTGCAAGGTGTTGTGTGCTGAGGTACTGTTGGGAATAACTGTAGTCTGCAAGGTGTTGTGTGCTGAGGTACTGTTGGGAATAACTGTAGTCTGCAAGGTGTTGTGTGCTGAGGTACTGTTGGGAATAACTGTAGTCTGCAAGGTGTTGTGTGCTGAGGTACTGTTGGGAATAACTGTAGTCTGCATGGTGTGTGCTGAGGTACAGTGGAGAATAACTGTAGTCTGCAAAGTGTGTGCTGAGGTACAGTGGAGAATAACTGTAGTCTGCAAAGTGTGTGCTGAGGTACAGTGGAGAATAACTGTACTCTGCAAGGTATTGTGTGCTGAGGTACTGTTGGGAATAACTGTAGTCTGCAAGGTGTTGTGTGCTGAGGTACTGTTGGGAGTAACTGTAGTCTGCGAGGTGTTGTGTGCTGAGGTACAGTCGGGAAAAACTCTACACTGCTTGGTGTTGTGTGCTGTGATACAGTGGAAAATAACTGTACACTGCATGGTGTGTGCTGAGGTACTGTTGGGAATAACTGTAGTCTGCATGGTGTGTGCTGAGGTACAGTGGAGAATAACTGTAGTCTGCATGGTGTTGTGTGCTGAGGTACAGTGGAGAATAACTGTAGTCTGCAAAGTGTGTGCTGAGGTACAGTGGAGAATAACAGTAGTCTGCAAGGTGTTGTGTGCTGAGGTACTGTTGGGAATAACTGTAGTCTGCAAAGTGTGTGCTGAGGTACTGTTGGGAATAACTGTAGTCTGCATGGTGTGTGCTGAGGTACAGTGGAGAATAACTGTAGTCTGCAAGGTGTGTGCTGAGGTACAGTGGAGAATAACTGTACTCTGCAAGGTATTGTGTGCTGAGGTACTGTTGGGAATAACTGTAGTCTGCAAGGTGTTGTGTGCTGAGGTACTGTTGGGAATAACTGTAGTCTGCAAGGTGTTGTGTGCTAAGGTACTGTTGGGAATAACTGTAGTCTGCATGGTGTGTGCTGAGGTACAGTGGAGAATAACTGTAGTCTGCAAGGTGTGTGCTGAAGTACTGTTGAGAATAACTGTAGTCTGCAAAGTGTGTGCTGAGGTACAGTGGAGAATAACTGTAGTCTGCATGGTGTTGTGTTCTGAGGTACAGTCAGGAAAAACTCTACACTGCATGGTGTTGTGTGCTGAGGTAAAGTGGAGAATAACTGTAGTCTGCATGGTGTGTGCTGAGGTACAGTGGAGAATAACTGTAGTCTGCAAGGTGTTGTGTGCTGAGGTACTGTTGGGAATAACTGTAGTCTGCATGGTGTGTGCTGAGGTACTGTGGAGAATAACTAGTCTGCAAGGTGTTGTATGCTGAGGTACTGTTGGAAATAACTGTAGTCTGCATGGTGTGTGCTGAGGTACAGTGGAGAATAACTGTAGTCTGCATGGTGTTGTGTGCTGAGGTACTGTTGGGAATAACTGTAGTCTGCATGGTGTGTGCTGAGGTACTGTTGGGAATAACTGTACTCTGCAAAGTGTGTGCTGAGATACAGTGGAGAATAACAGTAGTCTGCATGGTGTTGTGTGCTGAGGTACTGTTAGGAATAACTGTAGTCTGCATGGTGTGTGCTGAGGTACAGTGGAGAATAACAGTAGTCTGCAAGGTGTTGTGTGCTGAGGTACTGTTGGGAATAACTGTAGTCTGCATGGTGTTGTGTGCTGAGGTACTGTTGGGAATAACTGTAGTCTGCATGGTGTGTGCTAAGGTACAGTGGAGAATAACTGTAGTCTGCAAGGTGTTGTGTGCTGAGGTACTGTTGGGAATAACTGTAGTCTGCATGGTGTTGTGTGCTGAGGTACTGTTGGGAATAACTGTAGTCTGCAAAGTGTGTGCTGAGGTACAGTGGAGAATAACAGTAGTCTGCAAGGTGTTGTGTGCTGAGGTACTGTTGGGAATAACTGTAGTCTGCATGGTGTGTGCTAAGGTACAGTGGGGAATAACTGTAGTCTGCAAGGTGTTGTGTGCTGTGGTACTGTTGGGAATAACTGTAGTCTGCAAAGTGTGTGCTGAGGTACAGTGGAGAATAACTGTAGTCTGTATGGTGTTGTGTGCTGAGGTACAGTGGAGAATAACTGTACTCTGCAAGGTATTGTGTGCTGAGGTACTGTTGGGAATAACTGTAGACTGCAAGGTGTTGTGTGCTGAGGTACTGTTGGGAATAACAGTAGTCTGCAAGGTGTTGTGTGCTGAGGTACTGTTGGGAATAACTGTAGTCTGCAAGGTGTTGTGTGCTGAGGTACAGTGGAGAATAACTGTAGTCTGCAAGGTGTTGTGTGCTGTGGTACTGTTGGGAATAACTGTAGTCTGTATGGTGTTGTGTGCTGAGGTACAGTGGAGAATAACTGTACTCTGCAAGGTGTTGTGTGCTGAGGTACTGTTGGGAATAACTGTAGTCTGCAAGGTGTTGTGTGCTGAGGTACTGTGGAGAATAACTGTACTCTGCAAGGTGTTGTGTGCTGAGGTACTGTTGGGAGTAACTGTAGTCTGCATGGTGTTGTGTGCTGAGGTACAGTCGGGAAAAACTCTACACTGCATGCTGTTGTGTGCTGAGGTACAGTGGAAAATAACTGTACACTGCATGGTGTGTGCTGAGGTACTGTTGGGAATAACTGTAGTCTGCAAAGTGTGTGCTGAGGTACTGTTGGGAATAACTGTAGTCTGCATGGTGTGTGCTGAGGTACAGTGGAGAATAACTGCAGTCTGCAAGGTGTGTGCTGAGGTACAGTGGAGAATAACTGTAGTCTGCAAGGTGTTGTGTGCTGAGGTACTGTTGGGAATAACTGTAGTCTGCAAAGTGTGTGCTGAGGTACAGTGGAGAATAACAGTAGTCTGCAAGGTGTTGTGTGCTGAGGTACTGTTGGGAATAACTGTAGTCTGCATGGTGTTGTGTGCTGAGGTACTGTTGGGAATAACTGTAGTCTGCATGGTGTGGGCTAAGGTACAGTGGAGAATAACTGTAGTCTGCAAGGTGTGTGCTGAGGTACAGTGGAGAATAACTGTAGTCTGCAAGGTGTTGTGTGCTGAGGTACTGTTGGGAATAACTGTAGTCTGCAAGGTGTTGTGTGCTGAGGTACTGTTGGGAATAACTGTAGTCTGCAAAGTGTGTGCTGAGGTACAGTGGAGAATAACAGTAGTCTGCAAGGTGTTGTGTGCTGAGGTACTGTTGGGAATAACTGTAGTCTGCAAAGTGTGTGCTGAGGTACTGTTGGGAATAACTGTAGTCTGCATGGTGTGTGCTAAGGTACAGTGGAGAATAACTGTAGTCTGCAAGGTGTGTGCTGAGGTACAGTGGAGAATAACTGTAGTCTGCAAGGTGTTGTGTGCTGTGGTACTGTTGGGAATAACTGTAGTCTGCAAGGTGTTGTGTGCTGAGGTACTGTTGGGAATAACTGTAGTCTGCAAGGTGTTGTGTGCTGTGGTACTGTTGGGAATAACTGTAGTCTGCAAGGTGTTGTGTGCTGAGGTACTGTTGGGAATAACTGTAGTCTGCAAGGTGTTGTGTGCTGAGGTACTGTTGGGAATAACTGTAGTCTGCAAGGTGTTGTGTGCTGAGGTACTGTTGGGAATAACTGTAGTCTGCAAGGTGTTGTGTGCTGAGGTACTGTTGGGAATAACTGTAGTCTGCAAGGTGTTGTGTGCTGAGGTACTGTTGGGAATAACTGTAGTCTGCATGGTGTGTGCTGAGGTACAGTGGAGAATAACTGTAGTCTGCAAAGTGTGTGCTGAGGTACAGTGGAGAATAACTGTAGTCTGCAAAGTGTGTGCTGAGGTACAGTGGAGAATAACTGTACTCTGCAAGGTATTGTGTGCTGAGGTACTGTTGGGAATAACTGTAGTCTGCAAGGTGTTGTGTGCTGAGGTACTGTTGGGAGTAACTGTAGTCTGCGAGGTGTTGTGTGCTGAGGTACAGTCGGGAAAAACTCTACACTGCTTGGTGTTGTGTGCTGTGATACAGTGGAAAATAACTGTACACTGCATGGTGTGTGCTGAGGTACTGTTGGGAATAACTGTAGTCTGCATGGTGTGTGCTGAGGTACAGTGGAGAATAACTGTAGTCTGCATGGTGTTGTGTGCTGAGGTACAGTGGAGAATAACTGTAGTCTGCAAAGTGTGTGCTGAGGTACAGTGGAGAATAACAGTAGTCTGCAAGGTGTTGTGTGCTGAGGTACTGTTGGGAATAACTGTAGTCTGCAAAGTGTGTGCTGAGGTACTGTTGGGAATAACTGTAGTCTGCATGGTGTGTGCTGAGGTACAGTGGAGAATAACTGTAGTCTGCAAGGTGTGTGCTGAGGTACAGTGGAGAATAACTGTACTCTGCAAGGTATTGTGTGCTGAGGTACTGTTGGGAATAACTGTAGTCTGCAAGGTGTTGTGTGCTGAGGTACTGTTGGGAATAACTGTAGTCTGCAAGGTGTTGTGTGCTAAGGTACTGTTGGGAATAACTGTAGTCTGCATGGTGTGTGCTGAGGTACAGTGGAGAATAACTGTACTCTGCAAGGTATTGTGTGCTGAGGTACTGTTGGGAATAACTGTAGTCTGCAAGGTGTTGTGTGCTGAGGTACTGTTGGGAATAACTGTAGTCTGTATGGTGTGTGCTGAGGTACTGTTGGGAATAACTGTAGTCTGCATGGTGTTGTGTGCTGAGGTACAGTGGAGTAGTGGTCACCAACCTTTTTAAGCACACGATCCCTACCTCGACCTTAGTGAAAGGCAAGATCTACCTACTAAATCGTTCGGAGAGAAAACAGCTCAGATTGTACTTCCAATTTGAGGCCTTTTATTTGGGCTATTCGTATTTGAATTACACAAAATACATTTAGATTTAGCTTATGAGAACACTCAGTCCTCGTTTATTGTCACTTAGAAATGCATGCATGTATTAAGAAATGATACAATGTTCCTCCAGAGTGATATCACAGAAACAGCAGAAATATTTAAAATGTCGCTGTCTACGGGTGAAGTACCGGAGGATTGGAGAGTGGCTCATGTTATTCCGTTGTTTAAAAAAGGATCGAAAAGTAATCCGGGAAATTATAGGCCGGTGAGTTTAACGTCAGTAGTAGGTAAGTTGTTGGAGGGAGTACTAAGAGACAGAATCTACAGGCATTTGGATAGACAGGGACTTATTAGGGAGAGTCAACATGGCTTTGTGTGTGGTAGGTCATGTTTGACCAATCTGTTGGAGTTTTTCGAGGAGGTTACCAGGAAAGTGGATGAAGGGAAGGCAGTGGATATTGTCTGCATGGACTTCAGTAAGGCCTTTGACAAGGTCCCGCATGGGAGGTTAGTTAGGAAAATTCAGTCGCTAGGTATACATGGAGAGGTGGTAAATTGGATTAGACCTTGGCTCGATGGAAGAAGCCAGAGAGTGGTGGTAGAGAATTGCTTCTCTGAGTGGAGGCCTGTGACTAGTGGTGTGCCACAGGGATCAGTGCTGGGTCCATTGTTATTTGTCATCTATATCAATGATCTGGATGATAATGTGGTAAATTGGATCAGCAAGTTTGCTGATGATACAAAGATTGGAGGTGTAATAGACAGTGAGGAAGTTTTTCAGAGCCTGCAGAGGGACTTGGACCAGCTGGAAAAATGGGCTGAAAAATGGCAGATGGAGTTTAATACTGACAAGTGTGAGGTATTGCACGTTGGAAGGACAAAGCAACGTAGAACATACAGGGTTAATGGTAAGGCACTGAGGAGTGCAGTGGAACAGAGGGATCTGGGAATACAGATACAAAATTCCCTAAAAGTGTCGTCACAGGTAGATAGGGTCGTAAAGAGAGCTTTTGGTACATTGGCCTTTATTAATCGAAGTATTGAGTATAAGAGCTGGAATGTTATGATGAGGTTGTATAAGGCATCGGTGAGGCCGAATCTGGAGTATTGTGTTCAGTTTTGGTCACCAAATTACAGGAAGGATATAAATAAGGTTGAAAGAGTGCAGAGAAGGTTTACAAGGATGTTGCCGGGACTTGAGAGACTCAGTTACAGAGAAAGGTTGAATAGATTAGGACTTTATTCCCTGGAGCGTAGAAGAATGAGGGGAGATTTGATAGAGGTATATAAAATTATGATGGGTATAGATAGAGTGAATGCAAGCAGGCTTTTTCCACTGAGGCAAGGGGAGAAAAAAACCAGAGGACATGGGTTAAGGGTGAGGGGGGAAAAGTTTAAAGGGAACACTAGTGGGGGCCTTCTTCACACAGAGAGTGGTGGGAGTATGGAATGAGCTGCCAGACGAGGTGGTAAATGTGGGTTCTTTTTTAACATTTAAGAATAAATTGGACAGATACATGGATGGGAGGTGTATGGAGGGACATGGTCCGTGTGCAGGTCAGTGGGACTAGGCAGAAAATGGTTCGGCACAGCCAAGAAGGGCCAAAGGGCCTGTTTCTGTGCTGTAGTTTCTATGGTTCTATGGTTCTGTGGTTCTAAAACAGGTCAAACCAAAGACTAACACTGACAGAACCACATAATTATAACATATAGTTACAGCAGTACAAAGCAATACCATAATTTGATAAAGAGCAGATCATGGGCACGGTAAAAAAAAGTCTCAAAGTCCCAAGTTGATCGACTCCCAAGTCCCCAACAGCAGGCGGCAAATGGGAGAAACTCCCTGCCATAAACCTCCAGGCACCAACAACTGCCGATGCATTGGAAACACCCGACCACAGCCGACACCGAGTTCGTCCGTCCGAAAACTTTGAGCCTCCGACCAGACCCTCCGATACAGCCTCCAAGCGCCATCGACCTCGCCCCGGCCGCCGAAACAAGCAAAGCCGAGATTCGGGGCCTTCTCCTCCGGAGATTCCAGACTACACAGTAACGTTTGTCAAACTTTCAAATCAATTCAAACAAGAAAACACTGTAGCTAGCATATCAAACAGGCCATTAGCTGTCTTTCTTTAAGAATATTACAATACTTCACACCTTTAATTCTAAGTTTCATTATTTAATTTTATTTCAACACGAAAAATAAATGAATAAAAATTGACTGTTGGACTCAGTGTGATGACTGGGGCTGAATACTTTCTGCTAGTTCCCTGAAATTTGGCTCATAACTACAGACAGCCAGTCTGAGACAGTCTGTGAGGTGTTTGTCAATAAGACAGCTCCTGTACTAAGATTCAATAATTTTCATCTGTGAAAATGCAATTTCACATAGATAAGTTGACCTGAAGTAGGTACTGACTTTTAGTGTTATAAAGCCAACATGCACACCGCGCATTGCTCAGGCCCCATCAATAGTAATTGCCGCCAGTTTATGAATGGGGATGTCATTTTCACGGACATATTTTTAAAACTCATTGTAAATATCCTCACCTCTCGTTCTTTCCTTTAATTGCAAAAGAGTGAGGAAGTTCTCCTTTGTTGTAAAATCCTGGAAAGCCATTCTGACAAATACAACAAGCTGAGCTGTTTGTATTACATCCAGGGATTCATCGAACTGTAGTGAAAAATACCCACGTCCTCTGACAGTGACTCTACCCTCCTTGTCACTGTTGCAGGGCCAAGCGGTATATTATGTATTGCGGTTGTGATGTTGTTTTTGTTTTTAAAGTCAGTAAAAACAGTCTCTGCGGTAATGACCATTGCTTCCTTGAATAAATCGACATCTGTAAAAGGCTTCTTGCATTTAGCCAAAAGGTGATTTACATGAAATGATGCTTCAATAGCAGTCTTATTCTGAGCAGCATGTTTTGTGAAAAACGATTGCTGGGCCTTCAACCCTGATTTCAGCTCAACTTTCCTGGCACGAATTGCGCTCTTTGGGGGGTAGGTGTCTTCAAATTTCTGGTGGTTGGTGCTGTGGTGCCTCTCCAGATTCCCTCTTTTCGTCAGTGCTTGTGTTTGGTGGCACAACATATATACACACTTGTCTTTCACCAAGGTAAGTAGAAATTCCTCTTCCCATTCTGGATGGAATTTGTACGTTTTCGCCTTCTTTCGTGGAGCCTCCGCCATGCTATCAGGATACCACGAGCGAGTGCCGTATATTGATGTTTGCGACAGTCTGTACTCTTATCTAATTTAATTGGTCACTTTGATGCAGCACAGGCTACGCTGAAAACGTAGTTCATGGTGGGGGTGCTACACACGTGCACTGGGCAGAAAGCATGGAACTAAAACCCCGCAACCCGGAAACAATCTCTCTTTACAAACAGCTTTCAGTCGCGGAAGTATTGCTATATTACCATTATCCTAATTAGTATTACTTATTTTTATAATGCTCACATTACAACAGTATTTGTGTATTTATTTTTGATTTTTTTTCGGGATCTACTGGGAAAGTCTCAAAGATCGACCGGTCGATCACAATCGACGGGTTGGCGACCACTACCGTAGAGAATAACTGTACTCTGCCAGCTGTTGTGTGCTGAGGTACAGTGGAGAATAACTGTACTCTGCAAGGTGTTGTGTGCTGAAGTACTGTTGGGAATAACTGTAGTCTGCAAGGTGTTGTGTGCTGAGATACTGTCAGTAATAACTTTGCAAGGTGTTGTGTGCTGAGGTACTGTCGGTAATAACTGTACTCTGCAAGGTGTGTGCTGAGGTACTGTAGAGAATAACTGTAGTCTGCCAGCTGTTGTGTGCTGAGGTACTGTAGCGAACAGCTGTACTCTGCAAGGTGTTGTGTGGAGAATAGCTGTTCTCTGCCAGCTGTTGTGAGCTGATGTACTGTTGGGAATAACTGTACTCTGCCAGGTGTTGTGTGCTCTGGTACTGTTGGAAATAACTGTACTTTACAAGGTGTTGTGTGCTGAGGTACTGCAGAGAATAGCTGTTCTCTGCCAGGTGTTGTGTGCCGAGGTACTGTTGAGAATAACTGCAATCTGCAAGCTTTCTTTGGTGTCCACACATGGAGAAGAAATACACAACGATTTAACTCCCCCTGGCTGCTGTGTCTGAACTCCACCCGTGCTTTCCTGCTTTTAACTTTATGCATCTTATCCTCCTGGCTTTGCCAGTTCTCCTCTGTTTCAATCGGTGAACAAACTCTCTTCACCAATTATACGTTCTTGACACTAGTACAACCCTCCATCCTCCTGTACTTCCTGGGATAATGTACCCCTCTCCAGCATCATCTTCCATACCCAACCCCCCCAACTCTCCATCCACTCCCCACATCCTTAAACCTGCCAGCAACAAAAGATCTGCTGGGGGCAAACAACAGGAATTCTGCAGATGCTGGAAATTCAAGCAACACACATAAAAGTTGCTGGTGAACGCAGCAGGCCAGGCAGCATCTCTAGGAAGAGGTACAGTCGACGTTTCAGGCCGAGACCCTTCGGCAGGACTAACTGAAGGAAGACTGCTGGAGGGACTCAGCTGTCAAGCAGTGCCAGCAGGTCGAGCAGTGCCAGTAAGTTGAGCAGTGCTATTGGGTTGAGCAATGCCAGTGGGTTGAGTTGTGCCAGTGGGTTGAGCAGTGCCAGTGGGTTGAGCAGTGCCAGTGGGCAAACAATTCCAGTGGGTTGAGCAATGCCAGTGGATCTAGCAGTGCCAGTGGGTTGGACAATGCCAGTGGGTTGAGCAGTGCCAGTGGGTCGACCATCATCAGTGGCTTAGGCAGCATCAGCAGGTCAAGCATCAGCTGTGGAACAAAAGAAATTGTCTTCGATTCTGGTTCAGATCTGCTTCAGATCTATTCATTTAACTTAGAGATACAGCGCGGAACAGGCTCCTTCAGTCCAACAAGCCGCACTTGCAGAAATCCACCTATTTAACCCTAGCCTAACCACAGCACAATTTACAATTTACATTTAACCTACTAACTGGTATGTCCTTGGACTGTGGGAGGAAACCACATACGCATAGGAAGAACATACAAACTCCTCACAGAGGACACTGGACCTAAACACCCGAGCCCTAGTATCCATGACAGGATGGAGGAGATGTCCAGTATAGAGGGGGGAAGGGGAATGATAAGGAAGGAATCCAAGGGGGTGGTGAACTGAGAAGGGATTTACGATGACAGGGAGGTAGGACATGAGAGCAGGGCTTTAGGTGAATGAGGGGTGGTCACACTGAAACCTATTGAATATTGATTGTAAGGCCTAGAAAGAGAGTACATGGAGAGGATGTTTCCTGTAGCGGTTGAGTCTAGGACCAGGGGGCACAGCATCCAAATAGAAGGACAGAGATGAGGAGGAATCTCTTTATCTAAAGGGTGGTGAATCTGTGGAATTCATTGCCACAGGCGGCAAGGAGCCAAGTCATGGGCATATTTAATATGGAGATTGATAGGTTCTTGATTAGTCAGGGTGTTGAAAGTTGTGGGGAGAAGGCAAGACAATGGGATTGAGAGGGTTAATAAATCAGCCATGAATGAATGGCGGAGCAGACTTGATGGGTTAAACGGCCTAGTTCTGCTCCTATGTCTTGTGGGTTTTGCTGGAGTGTGGAGGTGAAGGCAGCTTCACCCTCCATCCTCCAATGTTTCAACTCCATCACCTCACTCTCCGTACATCTCTAACAAAACCTCCACACCACCATCTCTTACAGCTGCCTCTTGAGAACCTCCCCTCAGTTAGTGAGCTTATAGAATACAGAACAGTACAGGCCCTTCGGCCCACAATGTTGTGCCAACCTTTTAACCTACTCCAAGATCAATCTACCACTTCCTTCCTTCATAACCCTACATTTTTGTTTCATCCATGGGCATTTTTAAGAGTCTCTTAAATGGTGTCTCTTCCACCAGCACATTCCAGACCCTCACCACCTATCTCTGACATCACTCCAAAATCCTTCCAGGCACATTAAAGAGATGTCATCTGTTGTTGGTCATTGCCACTCTGGAAAAAAGGCACTGACAGTCCTCTCTAATCATGCTTCTCAAACCCCCGCGTTCCACACACCCACCGCTCTCTGTGTAAAACTACTTACCTCTGACATCTCCCCTATATTTTCCTCCAACCACCTTACTGTTCAAAAGTCTTAGACACACATATATCGCAATATTGTATTTGTCAACGTGGAGTGGAGAGTGAGTTTGTAAATCAGGCAGGAACAAAGGGAATGACGAGGAGGGGGCACCGCAGGACGGGTATGGCACAGGTGGCAGAGGAGGAGTGCCAGGGGCAGGGCATGGCACAGGTGCAGACACACCCAGCCCTGAGACACCAGGCAAGGTCACTTGATTCCAAACTATTGGTTTGTTGACCATTACAGAATGTCTCTCTGGTGCTTGCCACTCCCTCCTCTCTCCCTTCCCCTTTTCCCAATCATGATTCCCCTCTTCCTACCACCTTCCCACTCTCAGTCTACAACGGAGACTCATATCAGAATCAAATTTATCATCACCCACATATGTCATGAAATTTGATCTTTTTTGTGGCAGCATACATAAAATTACTACTGTACTGTGCAAGAGTCTTAGTCACCCTCGTTAAATCTATGTGCCTAAGACTTTAGCGCAGTATTGTATTAGCTATTTGCACTGTGGAAAAAGGTATCCGTTATCCATTCAACCTATGCCTCTTATCATCTTGTACACCTCTATCAAGTCACCTCTCATCCTCCTTCGCTCTAGGAGAAAAGCCCTAACTCACTCAACCTTTCATTGTCTATGAAAACAACTGGTCATTTTCTTCTGGCTGATTAGAAACCTTTTCCTGGCTTTACCCTTTCCCTTCCCACTCTAGCCTCTTACCTCTTCTCCTCATCTGCCTATCACCTCCCCATGGTGCCCCCTCCTCTTTCCCTTTTTCCCATGGTCCACTCTCGTCTCCTATCAGATTTCCTCTTCTATCAGATTTCTTTTTCTCCAGCCCTTTACCTTTTCCTCCAATCACCTCCCCGCTTCCTACTTCCTCCCCCACTCCCCCACGTACCCAGTCTCACCTATCACCTTCTAGCTTGCTCTCTTTTCCCTAACCCCAACTACTTATTCAAGCGCCTTGCCCCTTCCTTTCCGATGAAGGGTCTCAGCCCGAAACTTTGACTGATTATTTTTGTGTTAGCCATGGAGGTCATTGTGAGGGCTGCAGAATCAGTGGGACCAGGTGTCGCACTTGATGGCAGAGGGGAGTTACCACCAATATGAGCATTCATGGACGATTTCACCCTTTTGGGTCCCAGCAACGGAGGCAGTGGAAAATGTACTATCTAGACTCGAGGAGCTAATGGATTGGGGAAGAATGAAGTTCAAGACCAAGAAGTCAAGGAGCCTTGTTCTTAGGAGAGGAAAGCTGGTTGACTTTCATTTCACCCTTTGTGGAGAGGAGATTCCATCCATTCAGGACCAACCAGTTAAGAACCAGAGGAGCTGAGAGTCACCAAGAGGGTTCAAGAGACAGGAGGACAGATCAGCAGAGGTCTGATGTCTGTTGACAAGCGTGGCTTGCCTGGCAAGTTGAAGTTGTGCTTGTAGTACAGACTGATGCCACAGATAATGTGGCCATTAACTGTCTGTGAAGTGGCAATGTCCCACGTTGAGGCAATGGAACGGAAGATCAACAAGTATGTGAAGAAGTGGCTTGGAGTACTGAGCAGCCTCACCAATGTTGCAATCCACAATAGCCAGACAAAGCTTACCATCCCAGTGCAATCCCTTGTTGAGAAAGTCAAGGTAGCTAAGGTAAGATCATTCTTGATGCTTCGAGACTCAAAAGACCCTGTCATCAAGAACGCCCAGCCGGATGTGAGATCAGGCAGGAAGTGGTCAGCCCATGTAGCAGTTGATGAGGCAGAGTCTAGATTGAAGCACAAGGAGATGGTTGGGGCTACCCAGCTAAGCCGCCAGGGACTTGGATGGACAACCCACAAGTGGTGGTCATCTTCCACAGGTAAGGAGCTTGTAACACAAGAAGTACGAGAGGTAGAAGAGGAGAAGAGGTTAGCTAAAACAGCTGGCCTGGCCAAACAAGGGGCTTGGACCTGGTGGGAAAGTGTTGAACAACGACATCCATCTTGGAATGTTCTGTGGCAGATGGAACCACTCCGCATTTCTTTTCCACACAGAGCAATGTACGATCTGCTCCCAACACCTGCCAACCTCAGCACCTGGTATGAAGATAAGACAGACAGGTGTGCTGCTTGTGGCGAGAAGGGAAAATATTTTGAGTCCATGCAGAGTCAATCTTTCCAGTGGCATGTACACTTGGAGACATAACAACGTTCTCAAAATTGTAACAGAAGTGGGTGAGCAGAGAGTACTTCAGCACAACTTATCTCATGCCCCATGCTGCACAGAACATCGCATATCATTTGTGAAAGAAGGCTCCAAGTCAAGGGTGTACAGCGCAGGCTCACGATCAAGCATACTTTCCTCAGCCAATGATTGGTGTGTCAAGGCTGACCTGGATGGGAAAGGCAGTTTCCCGGAGCAAATAGCTTTCACCACATTGCGTCCAGATATAATCGTATGGTCTGACACCAGTAGAGAAGTGGTTATTGGTGAACTCACAGTCCCCTGGGAAGACAACATCGATGAAGCCCATGAGCGCAAGTTAACCAAGTATGCAGAGTCAAGATCAGAGTGCAGAGACAGAGGGTGGAAGGTCTCATGCTATCCATTCGAAGTAGGCTGCCATGGGTTTATTGCGTTCACTTTCCAGAAGTGGCTGCGTGACCTTGGCTTCACTAGAAGAGAGATCAAGTCAACCAGCAGGGCTGTAGCTGAGGCAGCAGAGACAGGACCAGCATGGGTGTGGACCAAGTATGTCCAGAGGGGCAGAGAGTCGGACAGTGTATCCATCTTTTGCAAACCCTTCAGTAGTTGCATAGACACCTGAAGAGTAGACTATCTGTTGGATGGAAGCAACCAACAACTCTGATAGAGGCAGATGCCAAGTTTTTAAGCTCACCAGTGGGAGGTGGTGCTTTAGCACTGCTGATCCACCACCTCGAGGGAGCCTTGATCATAAGCGGGCCGAAACTCCTGAAGACAGGTGGCAGATCAACTGATGATCCCTCTGGTGATAGCACAGGACAGTTAACATCTTAGTCCACGTGTATTTTGTAACTCTTTCCCTCACTTGACTGACTTGCTGAGTTCCTCCAGCATTTTGTGTGTGTTGCCTGGATTTCCAGCATCTGCAGAACCTCCTGCATTTGTGATCTGCTACCATTCTCTACCAGCTGCAGTTCCCTCATCTGTCACCTTATCCTCGTGTGGGTGTGTGTGTGTTTGTGGGTGTGTGCGTGTGTGTGCTCTGTCTCTCCCCTAACTGAAGGCTGGGCCTTGCGCCCAGCCCCCATTCTGAGTCCTTTAACCTGTTCTCCTTTCTCTTTTAAGATGCTCCTAACAGCTATTTGTGGCTTGACTAAAATCCTTCTTTGTTTAATTCATTATTCATTGAAGGAAAGTGTGTTTCGCAGGCTGAGCCTGTCTTTAATTGCCTGACGCTGAGTTACCCTGGACAAAGTGGCGATGAGCTCTGTAGTCCTTGTGGTTTGGGTATCATTTTGTCCACAGGCTCCACTTTAATTTTGCTTCCTCTTGTGTGTATTGTGACCTTTCTGTGTTAAAAGCATTATATAAATGCAAATGACTGATGTTACCATGGTGCATTTGACAAGAGGAAGATTGTATCAGTCTGAAAAATTCTATTTCAGTGTTCATAAATAAGATATAAACTAATGTCCCTAGTTAAAGACTAAAAAGGGGCATCCTAGTAAAAGAAGCGACGTCCATTTACAACAAAGATGAGGAGGAATTTCTTTATCCAGAGGGTGGTGAATCTGTGGAATTCATTGCCACAGACAGCTGTAGAGGCCAAATCATTGAGTATGTGTAAAGCAGAGGTTGATATGTTCTTGATTAGTCAGGGCGTCAAAGGTTACAGGGAGAAGGCAGAAGAATGGGGTTGAGAGGGATAATAAATCAGTCATGATGGAATGGTGGGGCAGACTTGATGGACCGAATGGCCTAATTCTGCTCCTGTCTTATGTTCTTACAGAATACTTGCCCCTCAGGTCCTCTTAAATCTCTTCCTTAAAACCGTGCCCTCTAGTTTTAGACTCCCCTACCCTCGGGAAAATCCTTTGACTTATCTTTGCCTCTCATTACTAACCGTAACCCATGACCTCTGGTTGTAGTCCCACCCAACCTCAGTGGAAAAAGCCTGCTTGCCTTTACCCTATCTATATCCCTCGTAATTTTGCATACCTGTATCAAATCTCCTCTCAGTCTTCTACATTCTGAAGAATATAGTCTTAACCTATTCAATCATTACTCATAACTCAAGTCCTCTAGACGCGACAACATCCTCGTAAGTTTTCTCTGTACCCTTTCAACCTTGAAAAGGAAAATAAAAGGCACCACACATCAAAGTCCAATCTCTTCGTGCACAAACAGTTGGAGCTCAAGGACCTTCTTCTTCACCCTGCGACCCCTCGGACCACCTCGACCGGCCGCCACTATGGAGTAGTCAGTATGTGGAATGAGCTGCCAGACGTAAGAACAGCAACAACATTGAACAATGTCTGATTGATCAGGGCACAGAGGGATGTGGGATTCACCCAAGTAAGTTGGATTAGTGTCAGTGAGCTTGATGTTCAGCATAGATATGGTGGGCCGAAGGGCCTGTGGCAACGTCCTATGTCAATGTTGGCTGCTCATTCAGAATTGGGTTTATTATCACTGACACGATGTGAGCTTTATTGTTTTGTAGCAACAGTGCCATGCAAGTTTCAAAACTTATGAGAGACCTAGATGGGGTTTATAGTCAGAATCTCTTTCCATAGAA
Organism: Mobula hypostoma; assembly: GCF_963921235.1. Taxonomy (NCBI): domain Eukaryota; kingdom Metazoa; phylum Chordata; class Chondrichthyes; order Myliobatiformes; family Myliobatidae; genus Mobula; species Mobula hypostoma. The sequence continues at coordinate 239,151 of NW_026948141.1, forward strand.
AAACTACAGAACCATAGAAACTGCAGCACAGAAACAGGCCCTTTGGCCCTTCTTGGCTGTGCCGAACCATTTTCTGCCTAGTCCCACTGACCTGCACACAGACCATATCCCTCCATACACCTCCCATCCATGTATCTGTCCAATTTATTCTTAAATGTTAAAAAAGAACCCGCATTTACCACCTCATCTGGCAGCTCATTCCATACTCCCACCACTCTCTGTGTGAAGAAGCGCCCCCCCAATGTTCCCTTTAAACTTTTCCCCCCTCACCCTTAACCCATGTCCTCTGGTTTTTTTCTCCCCTTGCCTCAGTGGAAAAAGCCTGCTTGCATTCACTCTATCTATACCCATCATAATTTTATATACCTCTATCAAATCTCCCCTCATTCTTCTACGCTCCAGGGAATAAAGTCCTAACCTATTCAACCTTTCTCTGTAACTGAGTTTCTCAAGTCCCGGCAACATCCTTGTAAACCTTCTCTGCACTCTTTCAACCTTATTTATATCCTTCCTGTAATTTGGTGACCAAAACTGAACACAATACTCCAGATCCGGCCTCACCAGTGCCTTATACAACCTCATCATAACATTCCAGCTCTTATACTCAATACTTCGATTAATAAAGGCCAATGTACCAAAAGCTCTCTTTACGACCCTATCTACCTGTGACGACACCTTTAGGGAATTTTGTATCTGTATTCCCAGATCCCTCTGTTCCACTGCACTCCTCAGTGCCTTACCATTAACCCTGTATGTTCTACCTTGGTTTGTCCTTCCAACGTGCAATACCTCACACTTGTCAGTATTAAACTCCATCTGCCATTTTTCAGCCCAATTTTCCAGCTGGTCCAAGTCCCTCTGCAGGCTCTGAAAACCTTCCTCATTGTCTACTACACCTCCAATCTTTGTATCATCAGCAAACTTGCTGATCCAATTTACCACATTATCATCCAGATCATTGATATAGATGACAAATAACAATGGACCCAGCACTGATCCCTGTGGCACACCACTAGTCACAGGCCTCCACTCAGAGAAGCAATTCTCTACCACCACTCTCTGGCTTCTTCCATCGAGCCAATGTCCAATCCAATTTACCACCTCTTCATGTATACCTAGCGACTGAATTTTCCTAACTAACCTCCCATGCGGGACCTTGTCAAAGGCCTTACTGAAGTCCATGTAGACAATATCCACTGCCTTCCCTTCATCCACTTTCCTGGTAACCTCCTTGAAAAACTCCAATAGATTGGTCAAACATGACCTACCATGCACAAAGCCATGTTGACTCTCCCTAATAAGCCCTTGTCTATCCAAATGCTTGTAGATTCTGTCTCTTAGTACTCCCTCCAATAACTTACCTACTACTGACGTTAAACTCACCGGCCTATAATTTCCCGGATTACTTTTCGATCCTTTTTTAAACAACGGAACAACATGAGCCACTCTCCAATCCTCCGGCACCCCACCTGTAGACAGCGACATTTTAAATATTTCTGCCAGGGCCCCCGCAATTTCAACACCAGTCTCCTTCAAGGTCCGAGGGAACACCCTGTCAGGTCCCGGGGATTTATCCACTTTAATTTTCCTCAAGATAGAGTAGAGTTGTCAAACATAAGTTGGAATCAAGACCAACACAACAGCATGAACCAAGTTGCCCATCCATTGCTGTTCTATTCTCCTACTTAAGCCGATTACCAGCAACAGCTCACCACAGTCCTCTATCCTGGGCCGATTGAAGATTGATCAACCCCTGTGGGTTCTGATTTCACCACGTGACTTCATATGCCTTCCAGGCAAAGACCTTTTCTCTCCGAAGGATGAGATCTTTGGAGCTTCTGTTTCTGTTTCTGTAGCTCTGGGTTTTTACAGGATGGGGTTGCTAGTGCCATGTTCAACTCTCCTCCTTTCACAGCCGGGTTTGGGACTGTCCATGGGGAGTTCATACCCGTTCCTCCTCCTTTCACAGCCAGGTTTGGGACTGTCCATGGGGAGTTCATACCCAACCCTCCTCCTTTCACAGCCGGGTTTGGGACTGTCCTTGGGGAGTTCATACCCAACCATCCTCCTTTCACAGCCGGATTTGGGACTTTCCATGGGGAGTTCATACCTGTTCCTCCTCCTTTCACAGCCGGGTTTGGGACTGTCCATGGGGAGTTCATACCCGACCCTTCTCCTTTCACAGCCGGGTTTGGGACTGTCCATGGGGAGTTCATACCCGTTCCTCCTCGTTTCACAGCCAGGTTTGGGACTGTCCATGGGGAGTTCATACCCGTTCCTCCTCCTGTCACAGCCAGGTTTGGGACTGTCCATGGGGAGTTCATACCCAACCCTCCTCCTTTCACAGCCAGGTTTGGGACTGTCCTTGGGGAGTTCATACCCAACCATCCTCCTTTCACAGCCGGATTTGGGACTTTCCATGGGGAGTTCATACCTGTTCCTCCTCCTTTCACAGCCGGGTTTGGGACTGTCCATGGGGAGTTCATACCCGACCCTTCTCCTTTCACAGCCAGGTTTGGGACTGTCCATGGGGAGTTCATACCCAACCCTCCTCCTTTCACAGCCAGGTTTGGGACTGTCCATGGGGTTCATACCCCCTCCTCCTTTCACAGCCGGGTTTGGGACTGTTCATGGGGAGTTCATACCCAACCCTCCTCCTTTCACAGCCGGTTTGGACTGTAGGTCAGCCGTTTGGGACTCATGGGGAGTTCATACCCGTTCCTCCTCCTTTCACAGCCGGGTTTGGGACTGTCCATGGGGAGTTCATACCCAACCCTCCTCCTTTCACGTTCATACCCGTTCCTCCTCCTTTCACAGCCGGGTTTGGGACTGTCCATGGGGAGTTCATACCCAACCCTCCTCCTTTCACAGCCGGGTTTGGGACTGTCCATGGGGAGTTCATACCCAACCCTCCTCCTTTCACAGCCGGGTTTGGGACTGTCCATGGGGAGTTCATACCCAACCCTCCTCCTTTCACAGCCGGGTTTGGGACTGTCCATGGGGAGTTCATACCCAACCCTCCTCCTTTCACAGCCGGGTTTGGGACTGTCCATGGGGAGTTCATACCCGTTCCTCCTCCTTTCACAGCCGGGTTTGGGACTGTCCAGGGGAGTTCATACCCGTTCCTCCTCCTTTCACAGCCGGGTTTGGGACTGTCCATGGGGAGTTCATACCCAACCCTCCTCCTTTCACAGCCGGGTTTGGGACTGTCCATGGGGAGTTCATACCCAACCCTCCTCCTTTCACAGCCGGGTTTGGGACTGTCCATGGGGAGTTCATACCCAACCCTCCTCCTTTCACAGCCGGGTTTGGGACTGTCCATGGGGAGTTCATACCCAACCCTCCTCCTTTCACAGCCAGGTTTGGGACTGTCCATGGGGAGTTCATACCCGTTCCTCCTCCTTTCACAGCCGAGTTTGGGACTGTCGATGGGGAGTTCATACCCGTTCCTCCTCCTTTCACAGCCGGGTTTGGGACTGTCCATGGGGAGTTCATACCCGTTCCTCCTCCTTTCACAGCCAGGTTTGGGACTGTCCATGGGGAGTTCATACCCGTTCCTCCTCCTTTCACAGCCGGGTTTGGGACTGTCGATGGGGAGTTCATACCCGTTCCTCCTCCTTTCACAGCCGGGTTTGGGACTGTCCATGCAGAGTTCATACCCGTTCCTCCTCCTTTCACAGCCGGGTTTGGGACTGTCCATGGGGAGTTCATACCCGTTCCTCCTCCTTTCACAGCCGGGTTTGGGACTGTCGATGGGGAGTTCATACCCGTTCCTCCTCCTTTCACAGCCGGGTTTGGGACTGTCCATGCGGAGTTCATACCCAACCCTCCTCCTTTCACAGCCAGGTTTGGGACTGTCCATGGGGAGTTCATACCCGTTCCTCCTCCTTTCACAGCCGTGTTTGTGACTGTCGATGGGGAGTTCATACCCGTTCCTCCTCCTTTCACAGCCGGGTTTGGGACTGTCCATGCGGAGTTCATACCCAACCCTCCTCCTTTCACAGCCGGGATTGGGACTGTCCATGGGGAGTTCATACCCGTTCCTCCTCCTTTCACAGCCGGGTTTGGGACTGTCCATGGGGAGTTCATACCCAACTCTCCTCCTTTCACAGCCGGGTTTGGGACTGTCCATGGGGAGTTCATACCCGTTCCTCCTCCTTTCACAGCCGGGTTTGGGACTGTCCATGGGGAGTTCATACCTGTTCCTCCTCCTTTCACAGCCGGGTTTGGGACTGTCCATGGGGAGTTCATACCCGTTCCTCCTCCTTTCACAGCCGGGTTTGGGACTGTCCATGGGGAGTTCATACCCGTTCCTCCTCCTTTCACAGCCGGGTTTGGGACTGTCGATGGGGAGTTCATACCCGTTCCTCCTCCTTTCACAGCCGGGTTTGGGACTGTCCATGCGGAGTTCATACCCAACCCTCCTCCTTTCACAGCCGGGTTTGGGACTGTCCATGGGGAGTTCATACCCGTTCCTCCTCCTTTCACAGCCGGGTTTGGGACTGTCCATGGGGAGTTCATACCCGTTCCTCCTCCTTTCACAGCCGGGTTTGGGACTGTCCATGGGGAGTTCATACCCAACCCTCCTCCTTTCACAGCCGGATTTGGGATTTTCCATGGGGAGTTCATACCTGTTCCTCCTCCTTTCACAGCCGGGTTTGGGTCTGTCCATGGGGAGTTCATACCCGACCCTTCTCCTTTCACAGCCAGGTTTGGGACTGTCCATGGGGAGTTCATACCCAAGCCTCCTCCTTTCACAGCCAGGTTTGGGACTGTCCATGGGGAGTTCATACCCAACCCTCCTCCTTTCACAGCCGGGTTTGTGACTGTCCATGGGGAGTTCATACCCAACCCTCCTCCTTTCACAGCCGGGTTTGGGACTGTCCATGGGGAGTTCATACCCAACCCTCCTCCTTTCACAGCCGGGTTTGGGACTGTCCATGGGGAGTTCATACCCGTTCCTCCTCCTTTCACAGCCGGGTTTGGGACTGTCCATGGGGAGTTCATACCCGTTCCTCCTCCTTTCACAGCCGGGTTTGGGACTGTCCATGGGGAGTTCATACCCGTTCCTCCTCCTTTCACAGCCGGGTTTGGGACTGTCCATGGGGAGTTCATACCCAACCCTCCTCCTTTCACAGCCGGGTTTGGGACTGTCCATGGGGAGTTCATACCCAACCCTCCTCCTTTCACAGCCGGGTTTGGGACTGTCCATGGGGAGTTCATACCCGTTCCTCCTCCTTTCACAGCCAGGTTTGGGACTGTCCATGGGGAGTTCATACCCGTTCCTCCTCCTTTCACAGCCGGGTTTGGGACTGTCGATGGGGAGTTCATACCCGTTCCTCCTCCTTTCACAGCCGGGTTTGGGACTGTCCATGCGGAGTTCATACCCGTTCCTCCTCCTTTCACAGCCGGGTTTGGGACTGTCCATGGGGAGTTCATACCCGTTCCTCCTCCTTTCACAGCCGGGTTTGGGACTGTCCATGCGGAGTTCATACCCAACCCTCCTCCTTTCACAGCCGGGTTTGGGACTGTCCATGGGGAGTTCATACCCGTTCCTCCTCCTTTCACAGCCGGGTTTGGGACTGTCCATGGGGAGTTCATACCCAACTCTCCTCCTTTCACAGCCGGGTTTGGGACTGTCCATGGGGAGTTCATACCCGTTCCTCCTCCTTTCACAGCCGGGTTTGGGACTGTCCATGGGGAGTTCATACCTGTTCCTCCTCCTTTCACAGCCGGGTTTGGGACTGTCCATGGGGAGTTCATACCCGTTCCTCCTCCTTTCACAGCCGGGTTTGGGACTGTCCATGGGGAGTTCATACCCGTTCCTCCTCCTTTCACAGCCGGGTTTGGGACTGTCGATGGGGAGTTCATACCCGTTCCTCCTCCTTTCACAGCCGGGTTTGGGACTGTCCATGCGGAGTTCATACCCAACCCTCCTCCTTTCACAGCCGGGTTTGGGACTGTCCATGGGGAGTTCATACCCGTTCCTCCTCCTTTCACAGCCGGGTTTGGGACTGTCGATGGGGAGTTCATACCCGTTCCTCCTCCTTTCACAGCCGGGTTTGGGACTGTCCATGCGGAGTTCATACCCAACCCTCCTCCTTTCACAGCCGGGTTTGGGACTGTCCATGGGGAGTTCATACCCGTTCCTCCTCCTTTCACAGCCGGGTTTGGGACTGTCCATGGGGAGTTCATACCCAACTCTCCTCCTTTCACAGCCGGGTTTGGGACTGTCCATGGGGAGTTCATACCCGTTCCTCCTCCTTTCACAGCCGGGTTTGGGACTGTCCATGGGGAGTTCATACCTGTTCCTCCTCCTTTCACAGCCGGGTTTGGGACTGTCCATGGGGAGTTCATACCCGTTCCTCCTCCTTTCACAGCCGGGTTTGGGACTGTCCATGGGGAGTTCATACCCGTTCCTCCTCCTTTCACAGTCAGGTTTGGGACTGTCCATGGGGAGTTCATACCCGTTCCTCCACCTTTCACAGCCGGGTTTGGGACTGTCGATGGGGAGTTCATACCCGTTCCTCCTCCTTTCACAGCCGGGTTTGGGACTGTCCATGCGGAGTTCATACCCGTTCCTCCTCCTTTCACAGCCGGGTTTGGGACTGTCCATGGGGAGTTCATACCCGTTCCTCCTCCTTTCACAGCCGGGTTTGGGACTGTCCATGGGGAGTTCATACCCGTTCCTCCTCCTTTCACAGCCGGGTTTGGGACTGTCCATGGGGAGTTCATACCCAACCCTCCTCCTTTCACAGCCGGGTTTGGGACTGTCCATGGGGAGTTCATACCCGTTCCTCCTCCTTTCACAGCCGGGTTTGGGACTGTCCATGGGGAGTTCATACCCGTTCCTCCTCCTTTCACAGCCGGGTTTGGGACTGTCCATGGGGAGTTCATACCCAACCCTCCTCCTTTCACAGCTGGGTTTGGGACTGTCCATGGGGAGTTCATACCCAACCCTCCTCCTTTCACAGCCGGGTTTGGGACTGTCCATGGGGAGTTCATACCCGTTCCTCCTCCTTTCACAGCCGAGTTTGGGACTGTCCATGTGGAGTTCATACCCAACCCTCCTCCTTTCACAGCTGGGTTTGGGACTGTCCATGGGGAGTTCATACCCAACCCTCCTCCTTTCACAGCCGGGTTTGGGACTGTCCATGGGGAGTTCATACCCAACTCTCCTCCTTTCACAGCCGGGTTTGGGACTGTCCATGGGGAGTTCATACCCGTTCCTCCTCCTTTCACAGCCGAGTTTGGGACTGTCCATGTGGGAGTTCTATCCGTTCATACCCAACCCTCCTCCTTTCACAGCTGGGTTTGGGACTGTCCATGGGGAGTTCATACCCAACCCTCCTCCTTTCACAGCCGGGTTTGGGACTGTCCATGGGGAGTTCATACCAAACCCTCCTCCTTTCACAGCCGGGTTTGGGACTGTCCATGGGGAGTTCATACCCGTTCCTCCTCCTTTCACAGCCGGGTTTGGGACTGTCCATGTGGAGTTCATACACGTTCCTCCTCCTTTCACAGCTGGGTTTGGGACTGTCCATGGGGAGTTCATACCCAACCCTCCTCCTTTCACAGCCGGGTTTGGGACTGTCCATGGGGAGTTCATACCCAACGATCCTCCTTTCACAGCCGGGTTTGGGACTGTCCATGCGGAGTTCATACCCGTTCCTCCTCGTTTCACAGCCGGGTTTGGGACTGTCCATGGGGAGTTCATACCCGTTCCTCTTCCTTTCACAGCCGGGTTTGGGACTGTCCATGGGGAGTTCATACCCAACCCTCCTCCTTTCACAGCCGGGTTTGGGACTGTCCATGGGGAGTTCATACCCGTTCCTCCTCCTTTCACAGCCGGGTTTGGGACTGTCCACGGGGAGTTCATACCCGTTCCTCCTCCTTTCACAGCCGGGTTTGGGACTGTCCATGGGGAGTTCATACCCAACCTTCCTCCTTTCACAGCCGGGTTTGGGACTGTCCATGGGGAGTTCATACCCAACCCTCCTCCTTTCACAGCCGGGTTTGGGACTGTCCATGGGGAGTTCATACCCGTTCCTCCTCCTTTCACAGCCGGGTTTGGGACTGTCCATGGGGAGTTCATACCCGTTCCTCCTCCTTTCACAGCCGGGTTTGGGACTGTCGATGGGGAGTTCATACCCGTTCCTCCTCCTTTCACAGCCGGGTTTGGGACTGTCCATGCGGAGTTCATACCCGTTCCTCCTCCTTTCACAGCCGGGTTTGGGACTGTCCATGGGGAGTTCATACCCGTTCCTCCTCCTTTCACAGCCGGGTTTGGGACTGTCGATGGGGAGTTCATACCCGTTCCTCCTCCTTTCACAGCCGGGTTTGGGACTGTCCATGCGGAGTTCATACCCAACCCTCCTCCTTTCACAGCCGGGTTTGGGACTGTCCATGGGGAGTTCATACCCGTTCCTCCTCCTTTCACAGCCGGGTTTGGGACTGTCCATGGGGAGTTCATACCCAACTCTCCTCCTTTCACAGCCGGGTTTGGGACTGTCCATGGGGAGTTCATACCCGTTCCTCCTCCTTTCACAGCCGGGTTTGGGACTGTCCATGGGGAGTTCATACCTGTTCCTCCTCCTTTCACAGCCGGGTTTGGGACTGTCCGTGGGGAGTTCATACCCGTTCCTCCTCCTTTCACAGCCGGGTTTGGGACTGTCCATGGGGAGTTCATACCCGTTCCTCCTCCTTTCACAGCCGGGTTTGGGACTGTCGATGGGGAGTTCATACCCGTTCTGCCTCCTTTCACAGCCGGGTTTGGGACTGTCCATGCGGAGTTCATACCCAACCCTCCTCCTTTCACAGCCGGGTTTGGGACTGTCCATGGGGAGTTCATACCCGTTCCTCCTCCTTTCACAGCCGGGTTTGGGACTGTCGATGGGGAGTTCATACCCGTTCCTCCTCCTTTCACAGCCGGGTTTGGGACTGTCCATGCGGAGTTCATACCCAACCCTCCTCCTTTCACAGCCGGGTTTGGGACTGTCCATGGGGAGTTCATACCCGTTCCTCCTCCTTTCACAGCCGGGTTTGGGACTGTCCATGGGGAGTTCATACCTGTTCCTCCTCCTTTCACAGCCGGGTTTGGGACTGTCGATGGGGAGTTCATACCCGTTCCTCCTCCTTTCACAGCCGGGTTTGTGACTGTCCATGCGGAGTTCATACCCAACCCTCCTCCTTTCACAGCCGGGTTTGGGACTGTCCATGGGGAGTTCATACCCGTTCCTCCTCCTTTCACAGCCGGGTTTGGGACTGTCCATGGGGAGTTCATACCCAACTCTCCTCCTTTCACAGCCGGGTTTGGGACTGTCCATGGGGAGTTCATACCCGTTCCTCCTCCTTTCACAGCCGGGTTTGGGACTGTCCATGGGGAGTTCATACCTGTTCCTCCTCCTTTCACAGCCGGGTTTGGGACTGTCCATGGGGAGTTCATACCCGTTCCTCCTCCTTTCACAGCCGGGTTTGGGACTGTCCATGGGGAGTTCATACCCGTTCCTCCTCCTTTCACAGCCAGGTTTGGGACTGTCCATGGGGAGTTCATACCCGTTCCTCCTCCTTTCACAGCCGGGTTTGGGACTGTCGATGGGGAGTTCATACCCAACTCTCCTCCTTTCACAGCCAGGTTTGGGACTGTCCTTGGGGAGTTCATACCCGTTCCTCCTCCTTTCACAGCCGGGTTTGGGACTGTCCATGGGGAGTTCATACCCAACCCTCCTCCTTTCACAGCCGGGTTTGGGACTGTCCATGGGGAGTTCATACCCAACTCTCCTCCTTTCACAGCCGGGTTTGGGACTGTCCATGGGGAGTTCATACCCAACCCTCCTCCTTTCACAGCCGGGTTTGGGACTGTCCTTGGGGAGTTCATACCCGTTCCTCCTCCTTTCACAGCCGGGTTTGGGACTGTCCATGCGGAGTTCATACCCGTTCCTCCTCCTTTCACAGCCGGGTTTGGGACTGTCCATGGGGAGTTCATACCCGTTCCTCCTCCTTTCACAGCCGGGGTGGGACTGTCGATGGGGAGTTCATACCCGTTCCTCCTCCTTTCACAGCTGGGTTTGGGACTGTCCATGCGGAGTTCATACCCAACCCTCCTCCTTTCACAGCCGGGTTTGGGACTTTCCATGGGGAGTTCATACCCGTTCCTCCTCCTTTCACAGCGGAGTTTGGGACTGTCCATGGGGAGTTCATACCCGTTCCTCCGCCTTTCACAGCCGGGTTTGGGACTGTCCATGGGGAGTTCATACCCAACCCTACTCCTTTCACAGCTGGGTTTGGGACTGTCCATGGGGAGTTCATACCCGTTCCTCCTCCTTTCACAGCCGGGTTTGGGACTGTCCATGGGGAGTTCATACCCGTTCCTCCTCCTTTCACAGCCGAGTTTGGGACTGTCCATGTGGAGTTCATACACGTTCCTCCTCCTTTCACAGCTGGGTTTGGGACTATCCATGGGGAGTTCATACCCAACCCTCCTCCTTTCACAGCTGGGTTTGGGACTGTCCATGGGGAGTTCATACCCAACCCTCCTCCTTTCACAGCCGGGTTTGGGACTGTCCATGGGGAGTTCATACCAAACCCTCCTCCTTTCACAGCCGGGTTTGGGACTGTCCATGGGGAGTTCATACCCGTTCCTCCTCCTTTCACAGCCGGGTTTGGGACTGTCCATGTGGAGTTCATACACGTTCCTCCTCCTTTCACAGCTGGGTTTGGGACTGTCCATGGGGAGTTCATACCCAACCCTCCTCCTTTCACAGCTGGGTTTGGGACTGTCCATGGGGAGTTCATACCCAACGATCCTCCTTTCACAGCCGGGTTTGGGACTGTCCATGCGGAGTTCATACCCGTTCCTCCTCGTTTCACAGCCGGGTTTGGGACTGTCCATGGGGAGTTCATACCCGTTCCTCTTCCTTTCACAGCCGGCTTTGGGACTGTCCATGGGGAGTTCATACCCAACCCTCCTCCTTTCACAGCTCGGTTTGGGACTGTCCATGGGGAGTTCATACCCAACCCTCCACCTTTCACAGCCGGGTTTGGGACTGTCCATGGGGAGTTCATACCCGTTCCTCCTCCTTTCACAGCCGGGTTTGGGACTGTCCATGGGGAGTTCATACCCGTTCCTCCTCCTTTCACAGCCGGGTTTGGGACTGTCCATGGGGAGTTCATACCCAACCCTCCTCCTTTCACAGCCGGGTTTGGGACTGTCCATGGGGAGTTCATACCCGTTCCTCCTCCTTTCACAGCCGGGTTTGGGACTGTCCATGGGGAGTTCATACCCAACTCTCCTCCTTTCACAGCCGGGTTTGGGACTGTCCATGGGGAGTTCATACCCGTTCCTCCTCCTTTCACAGCCGGGTTTGGGACTGTCCATGGGGAGTTCATACCTGTTCCTCCTCCTTTCACAGCCGGGTTTGGGACTGTCCGTGGGGAGTTCATACCCGTTCCTCCTCCTTTCACAGCCGGGTTTGGGACTGTCCATGGGGAGTTCATACCCGTTCCTCCTCCTTTCACAGCCGGGTTTGGGACTGTCGATGGGGAGTTCATACCCGTTCTGCCTCCTTTCACAGCCGGGTTTGGGACTGTCCATGGGGAGTTCATACCCAACCCTCCTCCTTTCACAGCCGGGTTTGGGACTGTCCATGGGGAGTTCATACCCGTTCCTCCTCCTTTCACAGCCGGGTTTGGGACTGTCCATGCGGAGTTCATACCCGTTCCTCCTCCTTTCACAGCCGGGTTTGGGACTGTCCATGGGGAGTTCATACCCGTTCCTCCTCCTTTCACAGCCGGGTTTGGGACTGTCATGGGGAGTTCATACCCGTTCCTCCTCCTTTCACAGCCGGGTTTGGGACTGTCCATGCGGAGTTCATACCCAACCCTCCTCCTTTCACAGCCGGGTTTGGGACTGTCCATGGGGAGTTCATACCCGTTCCTCCTCCTTTCACAGCCGGGTTTGGGACTGTCCATGGGGAGTTCATACCCAACTCCTCCTCCTTTCACAGCCGGGTTTGGGACTGTCCATGGGGAGTTCATACCCGTTCCTCCTCCTTTCACAGCCGGGTTTGGGACTGTCCATGGGGAGTTCATACCCGTTCCTCCTCCTTTCACAGCCGGGTTTGGGACTGTCCATGGGGAGTTCATACCCGTTCCTCCTCCTTTCACAGCCGGGTTTGGGACTGTCCATGGGGAGTTCATACCCGTTCCTCCTCCTTTCACAGCCGGGTTTGGGACTGTCCATGGGGAGTTCATACCCGTTCCTCCTCCTTTCACAGCCGGGTTTGGGACTGTCCATGGGGAGTTCATACCCAACCCTCCTCCTTTCACAGCCGGGTTTGGGACTGTCCATGGGGAGTTCATACCCGTTCCTCCTCCTTTCACAGCCGGGTTTGGGACTGTCCATGGGGAGTTCATACCCGTTCCTCCTCCTTTCACAGCCGGGTTTGGGACTGTCCATGGGGAGTTCATACCCAACCCTCCTCCTTTCACAGCCGGGTTTGGGACTGTCCATGGGGAGTTCATACCCGTTCCTCCTCCTTTCACAGCCGGGTTTGGGACTGTCCATGGGGAGTTCATACCCGTTCCTCCTCCTTTCACAGCCGGGTTTGGGACTGTCGATGGGGAGTTCATACCCGTTCCTCCTCCTTTCACAGCCGGGTTTGGGACTGTCCATGGGGAGTTCATACCCGTTCCTCCTCCTTTCACAGCCGGGTTTGGGACTGTCCATGGGGAGTTCATACCCGTTCCTCCTCCTTTCACAGCCGGGTTTGGGACTGTCCATGGGGAGTTCATACCCAACTCCTCCTCCTTTCACAGCCGGGTTTGGGACTGTCCATGGGGAGTTCATACCCGTTCCTCCTCCTTTCACAGCCGGGTTTGGGACTGTCCATGGGGAGTTCATACCCGTTCCTCCTCCTTTCACAGCCGGGTTTGGGACTGTCCATGGGGAGTTCATACCCGTTCCTCCTCCTTTCACAGCCGGGTTTGGGACTGTCCATGGGGAGTTCATACCCGTTCCTCCTCCTTTCACAGCCGGGTTTGGGACTGTCCATGGGGAGTTCATACCCGTTCCTCCTCCTTTCACAGCCGGGTTTGGGACTGTCCATGGGGAGTTCATACCCAACTCTCCTCCTTTCACAGCCGGGTTTGGGACTGTCCATGGGGAGTTCATACCCGTTCCTCCTCCTTTCACAGCCGGGTTTGGGACTGTCCATGGGGAGTTCATACCCAACCCTCCTCCTTTCACAGCCGGGTTTGGGACTGTCCATGGGGAGTTCATACCCAACCCTCCTCCTTTCACAGCCGGGTTTGGGACTGTCCATGGGGAGTTCATACCCAACCCTCCTCCTTTCACAGCCGGGTTTGGGACTGTCCATGGGGAGTTCATACCCGTTCCTCCTCCTTTCACAGCCGGGTTTGGGACTGTCCATGGGGAGTTCATACCCGTTCCTCCTCCTTTCACAGCCGGGTTTGGGACTGTCCATGGGGAGTTCATACCCGTTCCTCCTCCTTTCACAGCCGGGTTTGGGACTGTCCATGGGGAGTTCATACCCGTTCCTCCTCCTTTCACAGCCGGGTTTGGGACTGTCCATGGGGAGTTCATACCCAACCCTCCTCCTTTCACAGCCGGGTTTGGGACTGTCCATGGGGAGTTCATACCCGTTCCTCCTCCTTTCACAGCCGGGTTTGGGACTGTCCATGGGGAGTTCATACCCGTTCCTCCTCCTTTCACAGCCGGGTTTGGGACTGTCCATGGGGAGTTCATACCCGTTCCTCCTCCTTTCACAGCCGGGTTTGGGACTGTCCATGGGGAGTTCATACCCAACTCTCCTCCTTTCACAGCCGGGTTAGTGACTGTCCATGGGGAGTTCATACACGTTCCTCCTCCTTTCACAGCCGGGTTTGGGACTGTCCATGGGGAGTTCATACCCGTTCCTCCTCCTTTCACAGCCGGGTTTGGGACTGTCCATGGGGAGTTCATACCCGTTCCTCCTCCTTTCACAGCCGGGTTTGGGACTGTCCATGGGGAGTTCATACCCATCCCTCCTCCTTTCACAGCCGGGTTTGGGACTGTCCATGGGGAGTTCATACCCGTTCCTCCTCCTTTCACAGCCGGGTTTGGGACTGTCCATGGGGAGTTCATACCCGTTCCTCCTCCTTTCACAGCCGGGTTTGGGACTGTCCATGGGGAGTTCATACCCGTTCCTCCTCCTTTCACAGCCGGGTTTGGGACTGTCCATGGGGAGTTCATACCCGTTCCTCCTCCTTTCACAGCCGGGTTTGGGACTGTCCATGGGGAGTTCATACCCGTTCCTCCTCCTTTCACAGCCGGGTTTGGGACTGTCCATGGGGAGTTCATACCCGTTCCTCCTCCTTTCACAGCCGGGTTTGGGACTGTCCATGGGGAGTTCATACCCGTTCCTCCTCCTTTCACAGCCGGGTTTGGGACTGTCCATGGGGAGTTCATACCCGTTCCTCCTCCTTTCACAGCCGGGTTTGGGACTGTCCATGGGGAGTTCATATCCCAACGTTCCTCCTCCTTTCACAGCCGGGTTTGGGACTGTCCATGGGGAGTTCATACCCAACCCTCCTCCTTTCACAGCCGGGTTTGGGACTGTCCATGGGGAGTTCATACCCGTTCCTCCTCCTTTCACAGCCGGGTTTGGGACTGTCCATGGGGAGTTCATACCCGTTCCTCCTCCTTTCACAGCCGGGTTTGGGACTGTCCATGGGGAGTTCATACCCGTTCCTCCTCCTTTCACAGCCGGGTTTGGGACTGTCCATGGGGAGTTCATACCCGTTCCTCCTCCTTTCACAGCCGGGTTTGGGACTGTCCATGGGGAGTTCATACCCGTTCCTCCTCCTTTCACAGCCGGGTTTGGGACTGTCCATGGGGAGTTCATACCCGTTCCTCCTCCTTTCACAGCCGGGTTTGGGACTGTCCATGGGGAGTTCATACCCAACCCTCCTCCTTTCACAGCCGGGTTTGGGACTGTCCATGGGGAGTTCATACCCGTTCCTCCTCCTTTCACAGCCGGGTTTGGGACTGTCCATGGGGAGTTCATACCCGTTCCTCCTCCTTTCACAGCCGGGTTTGGGACTGTCCATGGGGAGTTCATACCCGTTCCTCCTCCTTTCACAGCCGGGTTTGGGACTGTCCATGGGGAGTTCATACCCGTTCCTCCTCCTTTCACAGCCGGGTTTGGGACTGTCCATGGGGAGTTCATACCCGTTCCTCCTCCTTTCACAGCCGGGTTTGGGACTGTCCATGGGGAGTTCATACCCAACCCTCCTCCTTTCACAGCCGGGTTTGGGACTGTCCATGGGGAGTTCATACCCGTTCCTCCTCCTTTCACAGCCGGGTTTGGGACTGTCCATGCTGGAGTTACTGTTGCTGTATGTTCTATGTGAAACTTGGAGGAATGATGAATGCTTTGGAGCTTTTCAAAGAGGTAGGTGAAGGGATAGAGGAAGGTAGGGCAGTAGATAGGACATGGAACACTACAGCACAGGAACAGGCCCCTCAGCCCACGATATTGTTGAGAAACAAGTGATCAATTTATGCCTCCATTTTCCTCACATTCGACTTGATGAGCCAAGGGGCCTGTTTCAGCACTGTACAATTCTCTGTCTATTTTAAATGTATCATTGGACTGGACTGGATTTTATTGATTTCTTTAATGTAAAAAGAATTCAAGTGGCTTCAGAAACGTTTTACAATAAATGCCCATGTCTGGGGATAAATTATTTCTATATATACCACTCTTCGCATATTTAAGTCCACTTCAGACTAATGTCCAGGCATTAGCAAGCAGGGGAAGTGTTTTGGCAGTATTTGTCGGTTTAAATGCCATCATTCTTGCCGATAATCGAATGACTCACCCCGTTATTTGGGAAATTACTTGTTCTG